>NC_069502.1:133688167-133963167 GCF_027579735.1 Bombina bombina | reverse complement strand
GTCGTCTTTTGACTTTGAAGATATTAAGGTCAAGAAAATGTATTTAATTTTGATCATATTCGATCTTAAATCTGATAGGAGAGTCACTATTATTCAATTCCTGTACTGATTCAACAATAGTCTCAGGGCAGTGAATACAAAAGGTGTCGGTATTCACGGAGTACGGATGGACCACATTAAATCAGACGTGGAGTGGCAAGCTTAATTACACTCCACTGTATGTGGTTTACTGATTGCTCATCAGAACTTTTTGACTTTTAACCAGACTTTCTTTGGGACATCACGCTGGTGATGTTGATATTCTAACTATTTTGGGGCATTTGATAAAGATGCCAGTAGGTCATGCTCTATTCCCTATTTTAACCTGACCTGTGTTAAATACAAGCTATTTTTTATACAAGCCCAGTGAGTGCAGTCTCTTCCTGGAAACCACTTGCACCTGGTTTCTTCAATAAGGATGTTACCACTTTATTCACATATTGTGGTACACTTCACACCCAAAAGCATCCAACGTTTCGGTCCTCCACCTCTATCAAGGATACAACACAAACTTAAACACCCACATAGGGATCTATACACACTTCTCATCTGAAAATCACCAAACAGGAACAGCAGGCACCAACTTCCTGTGATGACATCACAAAATTAACAAAACGACTACTAAAGTTTAGAAAAAGTACGGAAAGGAAATTTTCACATCAAAATAAACATCAGGAGGGCTAAATTGCATCCTTGTGCTACATCGCATCCTTGTGCTACATATTCTATGCATAGATCATCCAAAAATAAAAAACGATCCGTCATCATGGCAACAGAAAAAAAAAAGGTCAAATTACAAAAACGGAAGTTGCTGCCTCCTGTCCCTAGGTTATTTACATATATACAGAAAAGTACTAATTTTAAGTACCAATGAAAATCACAGTAGGGTAAATCATACTACATGAAATACTGAGCACATTACTTACTAATTCTATCTCACACTTATCCTAACTGATTTGAGTAAGAATACCAAGAGATATGATCTAAGATAAAACCTAAGCACATAGTTAATGCAATCAACGAAAACAAATCGCAACTAAATTATCTTTCATCCAAAAAACATGAGAGCCAGACTTGCTTATTGAGACCCCAGGGCACCACCGTTTGCAACTTATGAATCCACTCGATCTCTCTTCTGAGTAATTTATTCACATCCCCACCTCTGGGGGGTCTGTTAACTTGATCTATAGGCATACAGCGAAGGTCAGCAACCGTATGTTTCTCTTGCAAATAATGCAATGCCACCGGCTGGTCACTCTTTCCTTTCTTCAGGGCTTGTCTTATGCTTGACCGGTAATTAGCCATTCTGTCCTTCAGGGGGCACTCCTTTTTGCCTACATAGGTAAGGCCACACGGGCATTTAATAATGTAGACCACCATCTGCGAAGAACAGGTTAATCTATGCTTTAAAAAGGTCCTTTTGCCCGTCCTGGGGTGACTAAACGATTTGTCCATAATAAGGCTGTTGCAGTTTATACATGCATCTAATCTATGGCAGCCTGGGTTAATGTCCCAACTTGTGACGTCATAACTTCGAATAGGGTCAGTTCGAACCAGAAGGTCCTTCAAACTTTTTCCTCTCCTATATCCAATCAGAGGGCGGGTTTTGAAAACACACTTCAGAGAGTCATCTGTAGATAGTGTCCCAATACGTGTATATTAATTGTTTCATCTGCTGAGTGACTAAATTAAACCTAGGGGTAAAGACACATGAACGTTGTTCAGAGCTTGCAGCTCTCTTGGTCATCTTACTCCTTATTCTGGCACTCTCAACACTCTTTACTGAAAAGCCTATATCAAGGAATTTGTTGGTCATTTCCTCCTCCCTAACCTTTATCTGTCCCTCATCAGAGACAATTCTATTGATCCTTGAAAATTGGATAATAGGTAAGCTATCCAATAGTTATTTGGGGTGAAAACTTAAAGCCAAAAGCAGTGAATTTCTATCTGTATCCTTCACATAAAGGTCAGTCTGTAGCACCCCTCCCTGCTTCACTACCATCACATCCAAGTATGGAATATGAGTGCAGCTCTCATTCATAGTAAATCTGATTTCGAGGGAATCCTATTCAACTTGTTAATAAACTAAGTCAGTTTGTCCATGGTGTCAGTCCATACAAAAAACAGGTCATCTATATATCTACAATAACCTTTTATCTTGTCACCAAATTCAATATCTCCAAAGATGTGTCGCTGTTCATATTCAAACATAAACATGTTGGCAAGCAAAGGGGCCACATTCGAACCGATTGCTGTCCCAACCCGTTGTCTATAGTAGGACTTCTCAAATTTAAAATAATTATTAGACAAAACAAAATCCAACAGTTCCAATAGAAAACCGCTACAAGGACCATTATACTGACCACTTTTTCTGATAACCCCCAGCACACTATCAATGCCCTCCTTGTATGTCTATGTTAGTATACAGACTAGAAACGTCTAAGGTTACTAAAATCATATCAGTCCTTATTTCACTATTATCTTTTAACCTTTGCAAAAAATGAGACGTGTTTTTATCACAGTCACTAACTCCCATACACAGGGCTGAAGGCAAAAATCTATAAACTGTGCAATGCGCTACATCACAGATCCCCTAGCCAACACAATAGGGCGGCCAGCTGGTGCCAACGGATCCTTATAAATTTGGGGTATGCAGTATAGTATAGGTCTAATAGGAAATTTCTGAGTAAAAAATAAAGCGGTTTCCTCATTTAATATTCCCCCCTGCAACACCTATACTGATCAATCTATCAGCTTCTCTTTTGATGTCAATGGTGGGGTCACGGTCTAGCTTCTCATAAACTGAAATATCTGTCAATTCTCTCAAAATCTCTATTTGAAAGGAGCTATAGTTTTGTACAACGATGCCCCCACCCTTATCGGCCCCCCTGATCACTATACTGTTATTTTTCTTTAAAGAGTCAAGTGTGTCCAGTTCAGGTTTAGTTAAATTAAAGAAACATTTCTTAGGGTGCATCATGACATCTTGTCTAACCCTACGGCAAAAGGTAGAAATGCTGGCATTAGTACTAGAGAAGTCCCTAACGCTTTTCAGCCTAAAGTCAGATCTATCTCCTGTAGATCCACTAAACCTCTCAACTGCCAAAAGCCTCTGCATCTTAAACAATTCAATATCAACCTCCAGGTATAAAGATGGTATAAAATTCAAACCTTTTGATAACATTAACTACTCTGACAGGGTATAGTCACTCAAATTATATATTACTTTTTGTTCCCTCGTCTGGCACTTCTTAATCTTGTGCCTATAACCTCCCCTCCTAGTCCTCCTGGGTCTGGGTCTGACCCACGCTCACAAAAAACATCCTTCTGAGTAGAGGATCCTGATCTAATCTCGTCCTCACTGCTGCTACTACTAGTGGTATTACTATCCACAGCTCTATTCTCCCTCCTACCTCTGCGGCCTCTCCTTCTTTATATATATATATATATATATATATATATATATATATATATATATATATCTCACAAAAGTGAGTGCACCCCTCACATTTTTGTAAACATTTTATTATATCTTTTTATGTGACAATACTGAAGAAATGACACACTGCTACTATGTAAAGTAGTGAGTGCACAGCCTGTATAACAGTGTAAATTTGCTGTCCCCTCAAAATAACACACAGCCATTGATGTCTAAACCATTGGCAACAAAAGTGAGTACACCCCTAAGGGGAAATGTCCAAATTGGGCCCAATTAGCAATTTTCCCTCCCCTGTGTGATATCTGACTTGTTAGTGTTACAAGGTCTCAGGTGTAAATGGGGAGCAGGTGTGTTAAATTTGGTTTTATCGCTCTCACACTCTCTCATACTGGTCACTGGAAGTTCAACATGGCACCTAATGGCAAAGAACTCTCTGAGGATCTGAAAAAAAGAATTGTTGCTCTACATAAAGATGGCCTAGACTATAAGAAGATTACCAAGACCCTGAAACTGAGCTGCAGCACGGTGGGCAAGACCATACAGCAGTTTCACAGGACAGGTTCCACTCAGAACAGGCCTCGCCATGGTCGACCAAAGAAGTTGAGTGCACATGCTCAGCATCATATCCAGAGGTTGTCTTTGGGAATTAGACGTATGAGTGCTGCCAGCATTGCGGCAGAGGTTGAAGGTTTCGGAGTGTCATGGTCTGGGCCTGCATGAGTGCTGCCGGCACTGGGTAACTACAGTTCATTGAGGGAACCATGAATGCCAACATGTACTGTGACGTACTGAAGCAGAGCATGATCCCCACTCCCTTCAGAGATTGGGCCGCAGGGCAGTATTCCAACATGATAGCGACCCTAAACACACCTCCAAGACGACCAATGCCTTGTTAAAGAAGCTGAGGGTAAAGGTGATGGACTGACCAAGCATAGCTCCAGACCTAATCCCTATTGAGCATCTGTGGGGCTTCCTCAAACGGAAGGTGAGGGAGCGCAAGGTCTCTGACATCCACCAGCTCTGTGATGTCATGGTGGAGTGGAAGAGGACTCCAGTGGCAACCTGTAAAGCTCTGGTGAATTCCATGCCCAAGAGGGTTAAGGCAGTGCTGGAAAATAATGGTGGCCACACAAAATATTGACACATTGGGCCCAATTTGGACATTTCCACTTAGGGTTGTACTCATTTTTGTTGCCAACGGTTTAGACATTAATGGCTGTGTGTTGAGTTATTTTGAGGGGACAGCAAATTTACACTGTTATACAGGCTATACACTCACTACTTTACATTGTAGCAAAGTGTAATTTCTTCAGTGTTGTCACATGAAAAGATATATAAAAATATCTACAAAAATGTAAGGGGTGTATTCACTTTTGTGAGATACTGTATGTGTATATATGTGTGTATATGTGTGTATGTGTATATATAATATGTGTGTGTGTGTTTATGTGTATGTATATATATGTGTATGTATATGTATGTGTATATATATATATATGTATATGTATATGTGTGTATATATATATATATATATATATATATATATATATATATATATATATGTATGTATGTGTGTGTATATATATATATATATATATATATATATATATATATATATATATATATATATATATATATATATATATATGTGTGTGTGTATTGTTCTACATAGTGAATGTTCTGAAAAAAATATATTGCTGCAGTGTGAGCAGGTGAAGAGTGTTCATATTTGGCCTGAATTAAAGGTGGCTACTCTCATATGAGTGTGTGTTTGTATATGTATATATGTATGACTGAGTGTTTGTATGAATACATATGTATGAGTAAGTATGTATGAGTATGTGTTTGTATATATATGGACCATGATTGTAATACTTAAAGGGACAAGAAACTCAAAATATCTTTTGTTTCTCTTAATTTTTTGGTATGCTTTATTGAAAAGAATACCTAGTTAGGCTCAGGAGCAGGGATGCATTACTGGGAGCTAGCTGCTGATTGGTGGCTGTACATATATGCTTCTTGTATTGTGTTCACCCAATGTGTTCAGCTTTCTCCTAGTGGAGCATTGCTCATCCTTCAATAAACAATACCAAAAGAACAAAGCAAATTTGATAATAGAAGTAAATTGAAAAGTTATTTAAAATTGCATGCACAGTCTTAATCGCAAAATTATGTTTATTATTGCTTGAGGTTTATTAGAGAAATATCTATTGAATAACAAAGATGATAGGCCACTTTGATTTTCGTTTGGCCATGTTGCAACAAGATAATCTGCCACATTGCCCCTCCTGATATTGGGTTCTAGATCCTCCCCTAGTCCATTTGATGTCTATTTTAAATGCTTTTTAATACAGCATGTCTAAAATAGGTAAATAAATACATTTTGCCACCAATAAACTTAAAGGGACAGTCTAGTCAAAAATAAACTTTCATTATTCAGATAGGGCATGTCATTTTTAAACAACTTTTCAATTTACTCTAATACTCAATTTTGCTTTGTTCTCTTGATATTCTTAGTTGAACGCTAAACCTAGATAGGCTTATATGCTATTTTCTTAGCCCTTGAAGGCCTTCTCTTATCTGGATTTTTCTCACAACTAGAGGGCATTAGTTCATGTGTTCCATATAGATAGCATTGTGCTCTCGCCCGAGGAGTTACCTAGGAGTAGGCACTAATTGGCTAAAATGCAAGTCTGTCAATGGAACTGAAATAAGGGGGCAGTCTGTAAAGGTTTAGATACAAGGTAATCACAGAGGCAAAATATGATGATTATGCATAACTCGGAGAATGGGTAATAAAGGGATTATCAATCTTTTTTTAAATAATAAATATTTTGGAGTAGACTGTCCCTTTAATTCCTTCGCTACAGAGAATTACAAAGAAAAACTTGCCCAAAATACTGGAGAATTTTTAGAATTTCTGTTATCACTCCACTAAAACAGAAATGGAGCCTTTTTTATTTGCCTATCAAAAAAAAAAGTCACTAAAATGCAATCATATAAAATTAATAGTTTTTCTCCAATTTTGAGCATCTCATTTAAATTATTTACATGCCACTTGTGAAGTCTGAACAAAAATGGTTGTAAAAGCTTCTCTGGGATCCCCTTTGTTGAGAAATAGCAGACATGCATGGCCGCTAATTGCAGCTGCGCACTACACTTCTGAAATTCCTGGCACAGAAATGGTTAGTTAGCTGTCAAGGGTAATATTATTGTAGTGTAGGTATTAACCTCCGACATGACACCTCCTAAAATGCTCCCTTCCCTCCACCCCACTGCTTACCACCATCTTAACCCCTTAACGACCGAGGACGTGCCAGGAGCATCCTACAAAAAAAATACCCTTAACGACCAAGGACATTCCTGGCACCTCCTCTGGGGTTTAAAGTGGTGGAAGCGATCGTGATCGCTTTCGATATTGAGGCATCACTGCAATACCTTTTTTCCACCGATGCAGAGAGGGCCACTCTGTGGCCCTCTCTGCATCGGCCAGCGATGGTGCCTATCATTGGTGGGTGGGAGCCATTACAGGGAGGCGGGTGGGCGGCTCATCGCTGGCGAATATACGCCAGAGGGGGGCGGGATCGGGTGCAGGGGTGCCGGGAACGGGTGGGAGCGCTACACTATGGAACATATTTCAGTTATACATGCAGGAAGAGGGTAATCTGAACCCAGGAGCTGCTCAAACAGTATTGCAGTGATGCCTCGATGTTGAGGCATCCTGCATTACTGTTCCTGACTGCTGGGTTCCATTTTAATCGCTCTCATGGAGTGATCACTTCCGGTTTGACTCCACGTGGATCCCAGCAGTCAGGCAGAGCATCAGAAGCCATCGATCAGGCTTCTGATGCTCTGTAAGTGTGCTTAAGTTCCTTGGTGGGTCGAGGCACTTAGTAATGTAAATTAACACACACACAAAATTAATAAAAAAATATGTATTTTTAATAAAATAGCCGCATATAGTCCCCCTCCCCCTCCTCCATGTGGCTTCAAAGATGGCGATGCCCAGTGCATCATGGGGCTTCTGGGGGTGTCCCTAGCCTGCCTCATATGGGGCAGGCTGGCGTCATCCAATCAGAGCTTGCTCTATAATTTAATTTATAATAACAAAATATCCCATTTGTCTGATCATGTCAATATTAGTAAATATTGACACTGATCAGTGTGGATCTCCCTCCCTCTCCTCACTTGCGTTTTTGTTGGAGAGAGAGAGATCTGTGTAGAGAGAGATTGATTTATTTAGTTATATTAGTTTAAAAATTGAAAAACCCAAAGGTTCTTTTCAGAGCCATTAACCCCTAGCTTGCCAGTGATCACTACAAATCACTGGCTCCTGCACAAAAGCACTTTTCTCTTGTAAGGTGTATCCAGTCCACGGATTCATCCTTTACTTGTGGGATATTCTCCTTCCCTACAGGAAGTGGCAAAGAGAGCACACCGCAGAGCTGTCCATATAGCTCCCCCTCTAGCTCCACCCCCCAGTCATTCTCTTTGCCGGCTCTAAGCACTAGGGTCTCTCTCGGGAGGGTAAAGTGAATGTGGTGTTAGAAATGTGTTTTTTATTTGATTAAAGTTTGTTATTTTAAATGGTACCGGTTTGTACTATTTACTCTCTAGCAGAAAAGTGATGAAGATTTCTGCTGAGAGGAAAATGATTTTATCATGTTGTAACTAAAATCCACTGCTGTTCCCACACAGGACTGAGGAGTACCAGAAAACTTCAGTTGGGGGGAACAGTTTGCAGGGTGAACTGCAATAAGGTATGTTCAGTCATTTATTTCTAGACAAGACTGAGATAATGCTAGAAGAGACTGACAATATCCCCATGAGGGGAGGGTAAGCTATGTTCACAGACTTAGTAAGGAATTGAATGCTTACATAATAGGGCTAATTATGCTGGTTGACACTTATTCAGGGCAATCGATTGTATAGCTAAGGAAAATATCGTTTGTAAGACACTTTGAAAGCCCTTTTGGGTTCTTTCTGGGGTTATTACCCACATGGCTATTTTTTATTCACTTAGAAGTGATTTCCTAGGCCTCACAACTCCGGAATAGAGTGGGAGGAGCCTAATTTCGCGCCTCAGATGCGCAGTTAGAATTGCAGAGAAGTTCATGCTGCTTCACATGGAGGGTCCTGCTGCTGTTTGAGGGCCTTAAAGAAGCTATATTCCCCCAAATCTGATCCCTAAGGGCAGGTAGGGCCACAGCAAGAGCTGTGGCAAGGTGCTGTAGTAATTTTAACCGGGTGTTGGCTTTAGGCCGCTCCGGTTTGGGCATTAAGGGGTTAATCGTTTTGCAATCTTATTAAGGCTTTAGGTACATACTGTGAAAATTTCAAAAGGATTGCTGCATTTTTCACTGTTTTGTAAAATTGTGTGCTCTTTTTTATCTCTTAAAGGCACAGTAAAGTTTTTTCAAATTATGGATAGAATTAAGGCTCTAAAGCTAGCTAATTCCTTTATCACTGACGCCGCTTTCCAAATAGCTAAGTTAGCGGCAAAAAATTCAGGTTTCGCCATTTTGGCGTACAGGGCGCTATGGCTAAAGTCCTGGTCGGCCGATGTGTCGTCTAAATCCAAGCTTCTGAACATTTCTTTCAAAGGAAAGACTCTCTTCAGGCCTGAATTGAAAGAGATTATTTCAGATATCATCGGGGGGAAAAGGCCATGCTCTCCCTCAGGACAAGCCCTTTAAGACAAAGAACAAAGCTAATTTTAGTTCCTTTCGCAATTTCAGGAACGGCCCCGCTTCATCCTCTCCGGCTGCAAAGCAAGAGGGTAACACTTCACAGCCCAAGGCAACCTGGAAGCCTTACCAGGGCTGGAATAAGGGTAAACAGGCCAAAAAGCCTGCAGCTGCCACCAAGACAAGACATTCAAGGACTCTCCTCCGAGGGGAAGGTTCCACATTTCTCGTCTGTCTACAGATCAGACAAAGAAAGAGGCGTTTTTACGCTGTGTAGAAGATCTACATACAATGGGAGTGATCCACCCAGTTCCGATTGCAGAACAAGGACTGGGGTTTTACTCAAACCTGTTTGTGGTTCCCAAAAAAGAAGGAACTTTCAGACCAATCCTGGATCTCAAAATTCTAAACAATTCATTCAAGATGGAGACCATTCGGACAATCTTACCAATGATCCAGGAGGGTCAATATATGACTACCGTGGATCTAAAGGATGCGTACCTGCACATTCCTATCCACAAAGATCATCACCAGTTTCTCAGGTTCGCCTTTCTGGACAAGCACTATCAGTTTGTGGCTCTTCCTTTCGGGTTGGCCACTGCTCCCAGAATTTTCACAAAGGTGCTAGGGTCCCTCCTGGCGGTTCTAAGACCGCGGGGCATAGCAGTGGCGCCTTACCTAGACAACATCTTAATTCAGGCGTCGACTTTCCAAAGAACCAAGTCTCACACGGAGATTGTATTGGCCTTTCTGAGGTCTCACGGGTGGAAGGTGAACATCAAAAAGAGTTCTCTCTTCCCCCCTCACAAGAGTTCCATTCCTAGGAACCCTGATAGACTCGGTAGAAATGAAAATATTTCTGACGGAGGTCAGAAAGTTAAAACTCTTAACTACTTGCCGAGCTCTTCATTCCATTCCTCGGCCATCTGTAGCTCAGTGCATGGAGACAATCGGTCTAATGGTAGCGGCGATGGACATAGTCCCTTTTGCTCGGATACACCTCAGACCACTGCAATTATGCATGCTCAAACAGTGGAGTGGGGATTATGCAGATTTGTCTCCTCAAATTCAGTTGGACCAGGAGACCAGAGATTCTCTTCTCTGGTGGTTCTCAGGATCACCTGTCTCAGGGAATATGTTTCCGCAGGCCAGAGTGGATCATTGTAACGACCGATGCCAGTCTGTTAGGCTGGGGTGCGGTCTGGGACTCCCTGAAAGCTCAGGGCTTATGGTCTTGGGAAGAAATGCTTCTCCCGATAAACATTCTGGAACTGAGGGCGATATTCAACGCTCTTCAGGTATGGCCTCAACTAGCTGCGGCCAAATTCATCAGATTTCAGTCGGACAACATCACAACTGTAGCTTATGTCAATCATCGGGGGGAACAAAGAGTTCCCTAGCGATGACGGATGTAACCAAAATAATCAAGTGGGCGGTGGTTCACTCCTGCCATCTCTCAGCAATTCACATCCCAGGAGTAGACAACTGGGAGGCGGATTTTCTAAGTCGTCAGACTTTTCACCCGGGGGAGTGGGAACTCCATCCGGAGGTATTTGCCCAGCTGATTCAGCGATGGGGCACTCCAGAGTTGGATCTGATGGCGTCCCGTCAGAACACCAAACTTCCTCTCTACGGGTCCAGGTCCCGGGATCCCAAGGCGATATTGATAGATGCTTATGTTTTTCCACCGTTTCCTCTTCTACCTCGTCTGGTCGCCAGAATCAAGCAGGAGAAGGCTTCAGTGTTTCTGATAGCGCCTGCGTGGCCACGCAGGACTTGGTATGCAGACCTAGTGGACATGTCATCTGTCCCACCATGGACATTGCCCATGAGGCAGGATCTTCTAATGCAGGGTCCGTTCAAGCATCCAAACCTAATTTCTCTGTGTCTGACTGCTTGGAGATTGAACGCTTAATTCTATCAAAGCGTGGTTTTTCTGAGTCAGTTATAGATACTCTGATTCAGGCTAGAAAGCCTGTCACCAGGAAAATTTACCATAAGATATGGCGGAAATATCTTTGTTGGTGTGAATCCAAGGGTTACTCATGGAGTAAGATTAGGATTCCCAGGATATTGGCTTTCCTCCAAGAAGGATTGGAGAAAGGATTGTCAGCTAGTTCATTGAAAGGACAGATATCTGCTCTGTCTATCCTTTTACACAAACGTCTGGCAGAGATAACAGACGTTCAAGCATTTACTCAGGCTTTAGTCAGAATCAAGCCTGTTTACAAACCAGTGGCTCCGCCATGGAGTCTAAATCTAGTTCTTTCAGTTTTTCAAGGGATTCCGTTTGAACCCTTACATTCCATAAATATTAAGTTGTTATCTTGGAAAGTTTTGTTTTTGGTAGCCATCTCTTCTGCTCGAAGAGTCTCAGAATTATCTGCCTTGCAGTGTGATTCACCTTACCTGGTGTTCCACGCAGATAAAGTAGTTTTGCGTATCAAACCTGGTTTTCTTCCTAAAGTTGTTTCTAACAAAAATATTAACCAGGAAATAGTTGTTCCTTCTCTGTGCCCTAATCCTTCTTCGAAGAAGGAACGTCTGTTACACAATCTTGATGTAGTTTGTGCTTTTAAGTTCTATTTACAAGCAACTAAGGATTTCAAACATCTTCCCTGTTTGTTATCTATTCTGGTAAGAGGAGAGGTCAGAAAGCGACTGCTACCTCTCTTTCCTTTTGGCTGAAAAGCATCATCCGTTTGGCCTATGAGACTGCTGGCCAGCAGCCTCCTGAAACTGTTACTGCTCATTCTACCAGAGCAGTGGCTTCCACATGGGCTTTTAAAAATGAGGCACTGCATACTTTTTCCAAATTTTACAAATTCAATACTTTTGCTTCTTCGGAGGCTATTTTTGGGAGAAAGGTTTTGCAAGCAGTGGTGCCTTCCGTTTAAGGTACCTGTCTTGTTCCCTCCCTTCATCCGTGTCCTAAAGCTCTGGTATTGGTATTCCACAAGCAAAGGATGAATATGTGGACTGGATACACCTTGCAAGAGAAAACAGAATTTATGCTTACCTGATAAATTACTTTGGCAATTGAGTCAGGTACAAAATTTTTTGTTTCATCTACAGTCACCACTGCACCCTATGGTTTCTCCTTTTTCTTCCTAACCTTTGGTCGAATGACTGGGGGGTGGAGCTAGAGGGGGAGCTATATGGACAGCTCTGCTGTGTGCTCTCTTTGCCACTTCCTGTAGGGAAGGAGAATATCCCACAAGTAAAGGATGAATCCGTGTACTGGATACACCACAAGAGAAAGTAATTTCTCCAACATAGGTGTGTCCGGTCCACGGCGTCATCCTTACTTGTGGGATATTCTCTTCCCCAACAGGAAATGGCAAAGAGCCCAGCAAAGCTGGTCACATGATCCCTCCTAGGCTCCGCCTACCCCAGTCATTCTCTTTGCCGTTGTACAGGCAACATCTCCACGGAGATGGCTTAGAGTTTTTTAGTGTTTAACTGTAGTTTTTATTATTCAATCAAGAGTTTGTTATTTTAAAATAGTGCTGGTATGTACTATTTACTCAGAAACAGAAAAGAGATGAAGATTTCTGTTTGTATGAGGAAAATGATTTTAGCAACCGTTACTAAAATCCATGGCTGTTCCACACAGGACTGTTGAGAGGAATTAACTTCAGTTGGGGGAACAGTGAGCAGTCTCTTGCTGCTTGAGGTATGACACATTCTAACAAGACGATGTAATGCTGGAAGCTGTCATTTTCCCTATGGGATCCGGTAAGCCATGTTTATTAAGATAGTAAATAAGGGCTTCACAAGGGCTTATTAAGACTGTAGTCTTTTTCTGGGCTAAATCGATTCATTATTAACACATATTTAGCCTTGAGGAATCATTTAATCTGGGTATTTTGATAAGATTATATCGGCAGGCACTGTTTTAGACACCTTATTCTTAGGGGCTTTCCCAAATCATAGGCAGAGCCTCATTTTCGCGCCGGTGTTGCGCACTTGTTTTTGAGAGGCATGACATGCAGTCGCATGTGTGAGGAGCTCTGATACATAGAAAAGACTTTCTGAAGGCGTCATTTGGTATCGTATTCCCCTTTGGGCTTGGTTGGGTCTCAGCAAAGCAGATACCAGGGACTGTAAAGGGGTTAAAGTTAAAAACGGCTCCGGTTCCGTTATTTTAAGGGTTAAAGCTTCCAAATTTGGTGTGCAATACTTTTAAGGCTTTAAGACACTGTGGTGAAATTTTGACAGTAACGGTTTTATTTTAAAACGTTTTTTGTACTTTGTTATCAAGTTTATGCCTGTTTAACATGTCTGAACTACCAGATAGACTGTGTTCTGAATGTGGGGAAGCCAGAGTTCCTTCTCATTTAAATAAATGTGATTTATGTGACAATGACAATGATGCCCAAGATGATTCCTCAAGTGAGGGGAGTAAGCATGGTACTGCATCATTCCCTCCTTCGTCTACACGAGTCTTGCCCACTCAGGAGGCCCCTAGTACATCTAGCGCGCCAATACTCCTTACTATGCAACAATTAACGGCTGTAATGGATAATTCTGTCAAAAACATTTTAGCCAAAATGCACACTTATCAGCGTAAGCGCGACTGCTCTGTTTTAGATACTGAAGAGCATGACGACGCTGATAATAATGGTTCTGAAGGGCCCCTAAACCAGTCTGATGGGGCCAGGGAGGTTTTGTCTGAGGGAGAAATTACTGATTCAGGGAACATTTCTCAACAAGCTGAACCTGATGTGATTACGTTTAAATTTAAGTTGGAACATCTCCGCATTCTGCTTAAGGAGGTATTATCCACTCTGGATGATTGTGACAAGTTGGTCATCCCAGAGAAACTATGTAAAATGGACAAGTTCCTAGAGGTCCCGGGGCTCCCAGAAGCTTTTCCTATACCCAAGCGGGTGGCGGACATTGTAAATAAAGAATGGGAAAGGCCCGGTATTCCTTTCGTCCCTCCCCCCATATTTAAAAAATTGTTTCCTATGGTCGACCCCAGAAAGGACTTATGGCAGACAGTCCCCAAGGTCGAGGGAGCGGTTTCCACTCTAAACAAACGCACCACTATACCCATAGAAGATAGTTGTGCTTTCAAAGATCCTATGGATAAAAAATTAGAAGGTTTACTTAAAAAGATGTTTGTTCAGCAGGGTTACCTTCTTCAACCAATTTCATGCATTGTCCCTGTCGCTACAGCCGCGTGTTTCTGGTTCGATGAGCTGGTAAAGGCGGTCGATAGTGATTCTCCTCCTTATGAGGAGATTATGGACAGAATCAATGCTCTCAAATTGGCTAATTCTTTCACCCTAGACGCCACTTTGCAATTGGCTAGGTTAGCGGCTAAGAATTCTGGGTTTGCTATTGTGGCGCGCAGAGCGCTTTGGTTGAAATCTTGGTCAGCTGATGCGTCTTCCAAGAACAAGCTACTTAACATTCCTTTCAAGGGGAAAACGCTGTTTGGCCCTGACTTGAAAGAGATTATCTCTGATATCACTGGGGGTAAGGGCCACGCCCTTCCTCAGGATCGGCCTTTCAAGGCCAAAAATAAACCTAATTTTCGTCCCTTTCGTAGAAACGGACCAGCCCAAAGTGCTACGTCCTCTAAGCAAGAGGGTAATACTTCTCAAGCCAAGCCAGCTTGGAGACCAATGCAAGGCTGGAACAAGGGAAAGCAGGCCAAGAAACCTGCCACTGCTACCAAGACAGCATGAAATGTTGGCCCCCGATCCGGGACCGGATCTGGTGGGGGGCAGACTCTCTCTCTTCGCTCAGGCTTGGGCAAGAGATGTTCTGGATCCTTGGGCGCTAGAAATAGTCTCCCAAGGTTATCTTCTGGAATTCAAGGGGCTTCCCCCAAGGGGGAGGTTCCACAGGTCTCAGTTGTCTTCAGACCACATAAAAAGACAGGCATTCTTACGTTGTGTAGAAGACCTGTTAAAAATGGGAGTGATTCATCCTGTTCCATTAGGAGAACAAGGGATGGGGTTCTACTCCAATCTGTTCATAGTTCCCAAAAAAGAGGGAACGTTCAGACCAATCTTAGATCTCAAGATCTTAAACAAGTTTCTCAAGGTTCCATCGTTCAAAATGGAGACCATTCGAACAATTCTTCCTTCCATCCAGGAAGGTCAATTCATGACCACGGTGGATTTAAAGGATGCGTATCTACATATTCCTATCCACAAGGAACATCATCGGTTCCTAAGGTTCGCATTCCTGGACAAGCATTACCAGTTCGTGGCGCTTCCTTTCGGATTAGCCACTGCTCCAAGGATTTTCACAAAGGTACTAGGGTCCCTTCTAGCTGTGCTAAGACCAAGGGGCATTGCTGTAGTACCTTACTTGGACGACATTCTGATTCAAGCGTCGTCCCTTCCTCAAGCAAAGGCTCACACGGACATCGTCCTGGCCTTTCTCAGATCTCACGGATGGAAAGTGAACGTGGAAAAGGGTTCTCTATCTCCGTCAACAAGGGTTCCCTTCTTGGGAACAATAATAGACTCCTTAGAAATGAGGATTTTTCTGACAGAGGCCAGAAAAACAAAACTTCTAGACTCTTGTCGGATACTTCATTCCGTTCCTCTTCCTTCCATAGCGCAGTGCATGGAAGTGATAGGTTTGATGGTAGCGGCAATGGACATAGTTCCTTTTGCGCGCATTCATCTAAGACCATTACAACTGTGCATGCTCAGTCAGTGGAATGGGGACTATACAAACTTGTCTCCGAGGATACAAGTAAATCAGAGGACCAGAGACTCACTCCGTTGGTGGCTGTCCCTGGACAACCTGTCACAAGGGATGACCTTCCGCAGACCAGAGTGGGTCATTGTCACGACCGACGCCAGTCTGATGGGCTGGGGCGCGGTCTGGGGATCCCTGAAAGCTCAGGGTCTTTGGTCTCGGGAAGAATCTCTTCTACCGATAAATATTCTGGAACTGAGAGCGATATTCAATGCTCTCAAGGCTTGGCCTCAGCTAGCGAGGGCCAAGTTCATACGGTTTCAATCAGACAACATGACAACTGTTGCGTACATCAACCATCAGGGGGGAACAAGGAGTTCCCTGGCGATGGAAGAAGTGACCAAAATCATTCTATGGGCGGAGTCTCACTCCTGCCACCTGTCTGCTATCCACATACCAGGAGTGGAAAATTGGGAAGCGGATTTTCTGAGTCGTCAGACATTGCATCCGGGGGAGTGGGAACTCCATCCGGAAATCTTTGCCCAAGTCACTCAACTGTGGGGCATTCCAGACATGGATCTGATGGCCTCTCGTCAGAACTTCAAAGTTCCTTGCTACGGGTTCAGATCCAGGGATCCCAAGGCGGCTCTAGTGGATGCACTAGTAGCACCTTGGACCTTCAAACTAGCTTATGTATTCCCGCCGTTTCCTCTCATCCCCAGGCTGGTAGCCAGGATCAATCAGGAAAGGGCGTCGGTGATCTTGATAGCTCCTGCGTGGCCACGCAGGACTTGGTATGCAGATCTGGTGAATAGGTCATCGGCTCCACCATGGAAGCTACCTTTGAGACGAGACCTTCTTGTTCAAGGTCCGTTCGAATATCCGAATCTGGTCTCACTCCAGCTGACTGCTTGGAGATTGAACGCTTGATCTTATCGAAGCGAGGGTTCTCAGATTCTGTTATCGATACTCTTGTTCAGGCCAGAAAGCCTGTAACTAGAAAGATTTACCACAAGATTTGGAAAAAATATATCTGTTGGTGTGAATCTAAAGGATTCCCTTGGGACAAGGTTAAGATTCCTAAGATTCTATCCTTCCTTCAAGAAGGATTGGAAAAAGGATTATCTGCAAGTTCCCTGAAGGGACAGATTTCTGCCTTGTCTGTGTTACTTCACAAAAGGCTGGCAGCTGTGCCAGATGTTCAAGCCTTTGTTCAGGCTCTGTTTAGAATCAAGCCTGTTTACAAACCTTTGACTCCTCCTTGGAGTCTCAACTTAGTTCTTTCAGTTCTTCAGGGGGTTCCGTTTGAACCCTTACATTCCGTTGATATTAAGTTATTATCTTGGAAAGTTTTGTTTTTGGTTGCAATTTCTTCTGCTAGAAGAGTTTCAGAATTATCTGCTTTGCAGTGTTCTCCTCCTTATCTGGTGTTCCATGCAGATAAGGTGGTTTTACGTACTAAACCTGGTTTTCTTCCAAAAGTTGTTTCTAACAAAAACATTAACCAGGAGATTATCGTACCTTCTCTGTGTCCGAAACCAGTTTCGAAGAAGGAACGTTTGTTGCACAATTTGGATGTTGTTCGCGCTCTAAAATTCTATTTAGATGCTACAAAGGATTTTAGACAAACATCTTCCTTGTTTGTTGTTTATTCCGGTAAAAGGAGAGGTCAAAAAGCAACTTCTACCTCTCTCTCTTTTTGGATTAAAAGCATCATCAGATTGGCTTACGAGACTGCCGGACGGCAGCCTCCCGAAAGAATCACAGCTCATTCCACTAGGGCTGTGGCTTCCACATGGGCCTTCAAGAACGAGGCTTCTGTTGATCAGATATGTAGGGCAGCGACTTGGTCTTCACTGCACACTTTTACCAAATTTTACAAGTTTGATACTTTTGCTTCTTCTGAGGCTATTTTTGGGAGAAAGGTTTTGCAAGCCGTGGTGCCTTCCATCTAGGTGACCTGATTTGCTCCCTCCCATCATCCGTGTCCTAAAGCTTTGGTATTGGTTCCCACAAGTAAGGATGACGCCGTGGACCGGACACACCTATGTTGGAGAAAACAGAATTTATGTTTACCTGATAAATTACTTTCTCCAACGGTGTGTCCGGTCCACGGCCCGCCCTGGTTTTTTAATCAGGTCTGATAATTTATTTTCTTTAACTACAGTCACCACGGTATCATATGGTTTCTCCTATGCAAATATTCCTCCTTAACGTCGGTCGAATGACTGGGGTAGGCGGAGCCTAGGAGGGATCATGTGACCAGCTTTGCTGGGCTCTTTGCCATTTCCTGTTGGGGAAGAGAATATCCCACAAGTAAGGATGACGCCGTGGACCGGACACACCGTTGGAGAAAGTAATTTATCAGGTAAACATAAATTCTGTTTTATCAGAGTCCCATCATTCAAGATGGAGACCATTCGTTTTTTCTCTGTGCATTTTTTTAGGGGTTAATTTTTTTTTAGTATTTTTTTGTGGGACCCAGAGCCATTTAGTTAATTTAAATTTAAATTTTGTGTTATTAACCCGTAGCTTGTCAGTGATCACTATAAATCACTGGCTCTTGCACAAAAGCAGTTTTTTGTACTCTTTTGCTCTGTGAAATTTTTTTAGGGGTTCTTTTTTTTTTTTTTAAGTAATTTTTTGTTATACCCAAAGGCTCTTTTCAGAGCCATTTAGTAAATTAAATTTGTTTTCTTTTGAAAGATGTACCGAGTCCACGGATTCATCCTAACTTGTGAGATATTGCCCTTCCTGACAGGAAGTAGCAAAGAGAGCACCACAGCAGAGCTGTCTATATAGCACCCCCCTTAACTCCACCCCCCAGTTGTTCTCTTTGCTGGCTCTAAGCAGGAAGGGTAAAGAGAAGGTGTTAAACTGTAGTTTTTATTTTACCTTCAATCAAGAGTTTGTTATTTTAAATGGTACCGGTGTTGTACTATTTGCTCTCAGGTAGGACATAGATGAAGATTTCTGCCTGGAGGATGATGATCTTAGCATTTGTAACTAAGGTCCACTGCTGTTCCCACATGAGCTGAGGAGTACAGGAAAATTTCAGTGTGAGGAACGGTTTTTGCTATACAGCAATGAGGTATCTTCAGTCATTTTTCTGCAGAGACTGTGTTAACTCAGAAAGGCTGACAGTATACCCTTTAGGGGAAGGGTAAGCAGTAATCCTAGGGTTAAGAGGTTTTACTAGCTTGCATAAAGGGCTTATTTGGTTTATTTGTGAGCACTCAGTTTGTATGTGAAACTGGAAGGACAAACGTTTGGGTGTTCTGGGAGTAACGTTCTTTATTGGGACTTTTGCAGAGGGTTCATTTGGCTTATATTGGGGTTATTATAACCCACATGGCTTCAGACAAGGTTTTTTTTGGATTTGGGTAGGCCTCAGCCACATCGAGTGGTGAGCGGAGCCTATTTTCGCGCCTCTGTTGCGCATTTAGTTCTACTGGCAAGCAGCAAGAGACTTCTCCTGAGGCCCTGATATTCATCCTGAGGGCCTAATCGAAGCTTTAATACCTTTCTATTGTTCCCTAAGGGCAGGTAGGGCCACAGCAGAGCTGTGGCAAGGGGCTGATAGGGGTTTAAACCGGTTTTAGACATTTTGTGATCCGGTTTTGTTAATTGGGGGTGCATTGCTTATTTACTTGGGGTGCAATCCTCCTAAAGCTTAATAGGTACACTGTAAAAATTTCAGAAAATTTGAAGCTATTTTAACCTGTTTTGCAGATTGTATATGCCTTTTTTTTCTCTTAAAGGCACAGTACCGTTTTTTGAAAATTGTGTTTTTTTTCATTAAATAAAGTGTTTTCCAAGCTTGCTTGTCTCATTACTAGCCTTTTTAACATGTCTGACATTGAGGAAACTCATTGCTCAATTTGTTTAGAAGCCATTGTGGAGCCCCCTATTAAAATGTGTCCCACTTGTACTGATATGTCTATAACTTGCAGACAACATATTTTGAGTTTGGCAATGGATGATTCTCAGACAGAAGGAAATCGGGTTTTGCCATCTAGTTCTCCCCAAGTGTCACAATCAGTAACGCCCGCACAAGTGACGCCAAGTACTTCTAGTGCGTCTAATTCTTTCATCTTGCAGGAGAATGGCCTCAGTTATGAATACTTCCCTTACAGAGGTTTTATCTAAACTGCCAGGGTTGCAAGGGAAGCGCAGTAGCTCTGGTTTAAGAACACATTCTGAACCTTCTGACGCTTTAGTTGCCGTATCCGATACTCCCTCAAAATGTTCTGAGGTAGGGATGAGTGATTTGCTATCTGAGGGAGAGATTTCTGATTCAGGAAGATTACTCCCTCAGACAGATTCAGATATGACGGCATTTAAATTTAAGCTAGAACACCTCCGCTTATTGCTTAGGGAGGTTTTAGCGACTCTGGATGATTATGAACCTATTGTAGTTCCAGAGAAATTGTGTAAAATGGACAAATATTTAGAGGTTCCTGTCTACACTGATGGTTTTTCCGGTCCCTAAGAGGATTTCGGACATTGTTACTAAGGTGTGGGATAGACAAGGTATTCCGTTCGCTCCCCCTCCTGTTTTTAAGAAAATGTTTCCCATATCTGACACCATGAGGGACTCCTGGCAAACGGTCCCTAAGGTGGAGGGAGCTATTTCTACTTTGGCTAAGCGTACAACTATACCTATTGAAGACAGTTGTGCTTTCATAGATCCTATGGATAAAAAATTAGAGGGTCTCCTAAAGAAAATTTTTGTTCATCAAGGTTTTCTTCTCCAACCTATTGCATGCATTGTTCCTGTAACCACTGCAGCTGCCTTTTGGTTTGAGACTCTAGAAGAGGCTCTAAACGTGGAGACCCCACTAGAGGATATTCTGGACAGAATTAAGGCTCTTAAGCTAGCTAATTCTTTTATTACAGACGCCGCTTTTCATTTCGCTAAGTTAGCGGCAAAGAATTCAGGTTTTGCCATTTTAGCGCGTAGAGCGTTATGGCTTAAGTCCTGGTCGGCTGATGTGTCATCTAAATCCAAGCTTTTGTCCATCCCTTTCAAAGGTAAGACCCTATTCGGGCCTGCACTGAAAGAGATCATTTCTGACATCACTGGAGGGAAGGGTCATGCCCTTACCCAAGATAAGTCGAATAAGTCAAGGACCAAACAAAATAATTTTCGTTCCTTTCGAAACTTCAAGGGTGGTCCCGCTTCCTCTTCCCCTGCGGCAAAGCAAGAGGGGAACTTTGCTCAATCCAAGCCAACCTGAAGACCTAACCAGGCTTGGAACAAGGGTAAACAGGCCAAAAAACCTGCTGCTGCCACTAAGACAGCATGAAGGGTTAGCCCCCGATCCGGGACCGGATCTAGTAGGGGACAGACTCTCTCTCTTTGCTCAGGCCTGGGCAAGAGACGTTCGGGACTCCTGGGCCGTAGAAATTGTAACCCAGGGGTACCTTTTTAGATTTCAAAGATTCTCCTCCAAGGGGGAGGTTCCATCTTTCTCAATTGTCTGTAAACCAGACAAAAAGAGAGGCGTTCTTACGCTGTGTAGAAGACCTCTTTACCATGGGAGTGATCTGTCCAGTTCCGAAAGCAGAACAGGGACAAGGTTTCTACTCCAATCTGTTTGTGGTTCCCAAAAAAGAGGGAACCTTCAGACCAATTCTAGATCTCAAGATTCTAAACGAATTCCTAAAAGTTCCATCCTTCAAGATGGAGACCATTCGGACTATTTTACCAATGATCCAGGAGGGTCAATATATGACCACTGTGGATTTAAAGGATGCGTATCTACACATTCCTATCCACAAAGATCATCACCAGTTCCTCAGGTTTGCCTTCCTGGACAGGCATTACCAGTTTTTGGCTCTTCCCTTCGGGTTGGCCACGGCTCCGAGAATCTTCAAAAAAGTGCTAGGGTCCCTTCTGGCGGTCCTAAGGCCGCGGGGCATAGCAGTGGCGCCTTATCTAGACGACATACTTATTCAAGCGTCGACTTTTCAACTAGCCAAGTCTCACACAGACTTAGGGGCCCATTTATCAAAGGGCTTGCGGACCTGATCCGACACTGCGGATCAGGTCCGCAAGACCTCGCTAAATGCGGAGAGCAATACGCTCTCCACATTTAACATTGCACCAGCAGCTCACAAGAGCTGCTGGTGCAACGCCGCCCCCTGCTGACTCGCGGCCAATCGGCCGCCAGCAGGGAGCTGTCAATCAACCCGATCGTATTCGATCGGGTTGATTTCCGGCGGTTCCTGTCCGCCTGCTCAGAGCAGGCGGACAGGGTTATGAAGCAGCGGTCTTTAGACCGCTGCTTCATAACTTGTGTTTCTGGCGAGTCTGAAGACTCGCCAGAAACACGGCCCTTCAAGCTCCATACGGAGCTTGATAAATGGGCCTGCTTGTGTTGGCCTTTCTAAGATCTCATGGGTGGAAGGTGAACGTGAAAAAGAGTTATCTTATTCCTCTCACAAGAGTTCCATTCCTGGTGGACATGAAAATTTTTCTGACGGAGGTCAGGAAATCAAAGATTTTAACCACCTGCCGAGCTCTTCATTCCATTCCTCGGCCGTCAGTGGCTCAGTGTATGGAGGTAATCGGACTAATGGTAGCGGCAATGGACATAGTTCCGTTTGCTCGCTTGCATCTCAGATCACTGTAACTATGCATGCTCAGACATTGGAATGGGGATTATGCAGATTTATCTCCTCAGATAGATCTGGATCAAGAGACCAGAGACTCTCTTCTTTGGTGGTTGTCACAGGATCACCTGTCCCGGGGAATGTGTTTCCGCAGACCAGCGTGGGTTATAGTGACGACGGACGCCCACCTACTGGGCTGGGGTGCAGTCTGGAATTTCACTGAAAGCACAGGGTTTGTGGACTCAGGAGGAGGCCCTCGTACCGATAAATATTTTGGAATTAAGAGCGATATTCAATCCTCTTCAGGCATGGCCTCAGCTGGCTTCGGCCGGATTCATCAGATTTCAGTCGGACAACATCACGACTGTAGCTTATATCAATCATCAGGGGGGAACAAGGAGTTCCTTGGTGATTATAGAAGTTTCCAGGATAATCCGATGGGCAGAGACTCACTCTTGCCATCTATCAGCGATCTATATCCCAGGGGTAGAGAACTGGGAGGCAGATTTTCTAAGTCGTCAGACTTTTCATCTGGGGGAGTGGGAGCTCCATCCGGAGATGTTTGCTCAACTGATTCAGCTGTGGGGCACACCAGAATTGGATCTGATGGCGTCTCGTCAGAACGCCAAGCTTCCTTGTTACGGATCCAGGTCCAGGGATCCTCAGGCTGTACTGATAGATGCTCTAGCAGTACCCTGGTCGTTCAACCTGGCTTATGTGTTTCCACCTTTCCCTATCCTTCCGTGTCTGATTGCCAGAATCAAACAGGAGAGAGCTTTGGTGATTTTGATAGCACCTGCGTGGCCACGCAGGACTTGGTATGCAGACCTGGTGGACATGTCATCTCTGCCACCATGGACTCTGCCACTGCGACAGAACCTTCTGATCCAAGGTCCGTTCAAGCATCCAAATCTAATTTCTCTGCAACTGACTGCTTAGAAATTGAACGCTTGATTTTATCAAAGCGGGGTTTCTCCGAGTCTGTCATAGATACCTTGTTTCAGGCTCAAAAGCCTGTCACCAGGAAAATCTATCATAAGATATGGCGTAAATATCTTTATTGGTGCGAATCCAAAGGTTACTCATGGAGTAAGATCAGGATTCCTAGGATTGTGTCCTTTCTCCAAGAAGCTAGTTCCCTAAAGGGACAGATATCTGCTTTATCAATTCTATTGCACAAGCGTCTGGCAGATGTTCCAGATGTTCAGTGGTTCTGTCAGGCTTTAGTTAGAATCAAGCCTGTGTTTAAACCTTTTGCTTCGTCATGGAGTTTAAATTTAGTTCTTAATGTTCTTCAAGGGGTTCCGTTTGAACCCATGCATTCCATAGACATTAAGCTTCTATCTTGGAAAGTTCTGTTTCTAGTTGCTATCTCTTCAGCTCAAAGAGTTTCTGAGCTATCTGCTTTACAGTGCGACTCGCCTTATCTTGTTTTCCATGCTGATAAGGTGGTTTTGCGTACTAAACCTGGGTTCCTCCCTAAGGTTGTTTCTAACAGGAATATCAATCAGGAAATTGTTGTTCCTTCTCTGTGTCTTAATCCTTCTTCTAAGAAGGAACGTCTGTTGCACAACTTGGACGTGGTTCGTGCCTTGAAGTTTTATTTGCAGGCAACCAAAGATTTTCGCCAATCATCTTCATTGTTTGTTGTCTATGCTGGAAAGCGTAGCGGTCAAAAGGCTACGGCTACCTCTCTTTCCTTTTGGCTGAAAAGCATCATCCGTTTGGCTTATGAGACTGCTGGACAGCAGCCTCCTGAAAGAATTACAGCTCACTCCACTAGAGCGGTAGCTTCCACATGGGCTTTTAAGAATGATGCTTCTGTTGAACAGATTTGTAAGGCTGCGACTTGGTCTTCACTTCATACATTTTCCAAATTTTTCAAATTTGATACTTTTGCTTCTTCAGAAGCTATTTTTGGGAGATAGGTTTTGCAAGCAGTGGTGCCTTCAGTTTAGGTTCCTGTCTTGTCCCTCCCTTTATCCGTGTCCTAAAGCTTTGGTATTGGTATCCCACAAGTTAGGATGAATCCGTGGACTCGGTACATCTTGCAAAAGAAAACAAAATTTATGCTTACCTGATAAATTTCTTTCTTTTGCGATGTACCAAGTCCACGGCCCGCCCTGTCTATTCAAGACAGTATTTTTTATGTAAACATCAGTCACCTCTGCACCTTATAGTTGCTCCTTTTCTTCCTTGGCCTTCGGTCGAATGACTGGGGGGTGGAGTTAAGGGGCGAGCTATATAGACAGCTCTGCTGTGGTGCTCTCTTTGCTACTTCCTGTCAGGTAGGACAATATCCCACAAGTTAGAATGAATCCGTGGACTCGGTACATCGCAAAAGAATGAAATTTATCAGGTAAGCATAAATTGGGGTTTTTTTTAGTATTTTTTTTTTCTCTCTGACAGATAAAAATAAATTACGTCACAGAAAACATATACTGCTGAGGAGGAATATGCCATCCTTGCGTCAATCAGACGCCTCTATGTCGGACTCAGACCCCTATTTTGACCCTGCCATATGCTCAAATACATCATTAGATACAGTCTCAACTGATAGTGATGTATCTGGGACTGCTGCTTTTTTAACTTGGAATGCGCCCCCTAAAAATAGAACCCAACACACCTATACATGGGTGGTATCACTGTACTCATGAGATGTTGTTGAACACATATTGAGGTGTTTTTTGGCAGTAACACATAACAGGAACTGAGAATCCATGCCTAAAGTACAATGTGTGTGAAAAATAACACAAAAACATGACTACCCAAAAGTTTGACAAAGACTGGTAGTTGAATTAGTGCATGGAAAGTGTTAAAATACCAGCATTTCAAGTTGAAAAACTGGAATGCGCCCCCTAATAATAAGGCCTTTTAGCCCCCAGAGAACACGACACACACCTATACATGGGTGGCATCACTGTACTCAAGAGATGCTGCTGAAGACATATTGGGGTGTTATTTGGCAGTGACCCTTAATGTTCTCAGTAAATATATTCTTAAATTGCTATTTTGTCAAAAAATCACCACTTTTTCAAACTTTGGCATAGATTGGTGGTAAAATGGTTGTATGGAAAGAGTCAAATACCCCATGTTTAATACCTTAGGTTGTCTTCTTTTAAAAAAAAATAATAATATACAGGTGGCCCTTGTTTTACAACGGTTCAATTTACACCGTTTCAGAACAACAACCTTTTTTTCCAGTCATGTGTCTTGCTATTGAAAAGCATTGAGAAGCAGTGCATTTATTAAAATAGCCAGTAGGTGGAGCTGTCCGCTTGTGTTGCAGTAAAGCAAGCTGAAATTAATCAGTTTAACCACACCTGAGCTATTGAGCAGATTTCAAAGGAACAAAATCTTATTGTCTATAACTCAGTCCAGATTGGAATGCATAGAAAGAACTGTTTGCAGAAAAATGCAAGTGAAGTCTGTGTTGTGTGATTATTTTATTAGGTTTATAATGCTGTTTAGCAAATGTTTTTGTTCATTTAACTTAGTTTAATTATATATTTTGTGTTGTATGATTATTTTATTAGGTTTATAAGGCTGTCTAGCATTTTAAGTCTTCATTTCAAAGCTTTAAAAATAATGTATTAGGTGTTACTTATGACAATTTTGAGAGGGGCCTGGAACCTATCTCCCTCACTTCCCATTGACTTACATTATAAACTGGGTTTCAATTTACAACGGTTTCGATTTACAACCATTCCTTCTGGAACCTAACCCCGGCGTAAACTGAGGGCTACCTGTGTGTGTATATATATGTATATATGTGAAGGGTTATTCAGGGATTCCTGACAACTTTCGCTAATTTTGAAAAAAATGGTTTGGAAATAGCAAAGTGCTACTTCTACTTATTGCCCTATAACTTGCAAAGAACATGTAAACATTGGGTATTTCTAAACTCAGGACAAAAATTAGAAACTATTTAGCATGAGTGTTTTATTGTGGTTGTAGATGTGTAAGAGATTTTGGGGGTCAAAGTTAGAAAAAGTGTGTGTTTTCATTTTTTCCTCATATTTTATATTTTTTTTTTATAGTAAATTATAAGATTTGATGAAAATAAAGGTATCTTTAGAAAGTCTATTTAATGGCGAGAAAAACTGTATATAATATGTGTGGGTACATTAAATGAGTAAGAGAAACATTACAGCTAAACACAAACACCACAGGAATGCAAAAATAGCCTTGGTCCCAGACGGTCAACAAATGGAAAAGTGGTCTGTTCACGAAGGGGTTAAAGGGCCATGATACCCAATTGTTGAAACACTTGAAAGTGATGCAGTATAGCTGTAAATAGCTGACTAGAAAATATCACCTGAACATCTCTATGTAAAAAAACAGAATTTATGCTTACCTGATAAATTACTTTCTCCAACGGTGTGTCCGGTCCACGGCGTCATCCATTACTTGTGGGAAATATTCTCCCCCACAGGGAAAGGCAAGGAGAGCACACAGCAAGAGCTGTCCATATAGCTCTCCCTCTGGCTCCGCCCCCCAGTCATTCGACCGACGGTTAGGAGAAAAAGGAGAAACTATAGGGTGCCGTGGTGACTGTAGTGTATAAAGAAAAAATTTTCAACCTGATTAAAAAACCAGGGCGGGCCGTGGACTTTACACACCGTTGGAGAAAGTAATTTATCAGGTAAGCATAAATTCTGTTTTCTCCAACATTGGTGTGTCCGGTCCACGGCGTCATCCATTACTTGTGGGAACCAATACCAAAGCTTTAGGACACGGATGAAGGGAGGGAGCAAATCAGGTTACCTAAACGGAAGGCACCACGGCTTGCAAAACCTTTCTCCCAAAAATAGCCTCAGAAGAAGCAAAAGTATCAAATTTGTAGAATTTGGCAAAAGTGTGCAGAGAAGACCAAGTCGCTGCCTTACATATCTGGTCAACAGAAGCCTTGTTCTTGTAGGCCCATGTGGAAGCCACAGCCCTAGTAGAGTGAGCTGTGATACGGTCAGGAGGCTGCCGTCCGGCAGTCTCATAAGCCAAGCGGATAATGCTTTTCAGCCAGAAAGAGAGAGAGGTAACAGTAGCTTTTTGACCTCTCCTCTTACCAGAGTAAACGACAAACAAAGATGAGGTTTGTCTAAAATCTTTTGTTGCTTCTAAATAGTATAGTAATAAACTTTAAAGCACGAACAACATCTAAATTGTGTAATAAACGTTCCTTCTTTGAAACTGGATTCGGACACAAAGAAGGAACAACTATTTCCTGGTTAATATTCTTGTTGGAAACAACTTTTGGAAGAAAACCAGGCTTAGTACGCAAAACAACCTTATCTGAATGAAAAACCAGATATGGTGGATTACACTGCAAAGCAGATAATTCAGAAACTCTTCTAGCAGAAGAAATAGCAACCAAAAACAGAACTTTCCAAGATAATAACTTAATATCTATGGAATGTAAAGGTTCAAACGGAACCCCTTGAAGAACTGAAAGAACTAAATTTAGACTCCAAGGAGGAGTCATGGGTCTGTAAACAGGCTTGATTCTAACCAAAGCCTGAACAAAAAGCTTGTACATCTGGCAAAGCTGCCAGTCGTTTGTGCAACAAGACGGATAATGCAGAAATCTGTCCTTTTAGAGAACTAGCTGACAACCCTTTATCCAAACCTTCTTGGAGAAAGGAGAGAATCTTTGGAATTTTAATCTTGCTCCAAGAGAATCCTTTGGATTCACACCAACAGATATATCTTTTCCATATTTTATGGTAAATCTTTCTAGTCACAGGTTTTCTGGCTTGGACCAGAGTATCTATCACAGAATTTGAAAACCCACTCTTGGATAAAATCAAGCGTTTAATTTCCAAGCAGTCAGCTGCAGAGAAACTAGATTTGGATGTTCGAATGGACCTTGTACTAGAAGATCCTGTCTCAAAGGTAGCTTCCATGGTGGAGCCGATGACATATTCACCAGGTTTGCATACCAAGTCCTGCGTGGCCACGCAGGAGCTATCAGAATCACCGAGGCCTTCTCCTGTTTGATCCTGGCTATGAGCCTGGAAAGGAGAGGAAACGGTGGAAACACATATGCTAGGTTGAACGACCAAGGCGCCACTAATGCATCCACTAGAGTCGCCTTGGGATCCCTGGATCTGGACCCGTAGCAAGGTATCTTGAAGTTCTGACGGGACGCCATTAGATTCATGTCTGGAATGCCCCATAATTGGGTTAACTGAGCAAAGACCTCCGGATGGAGTTCCCACTCCCCCGGATGGAAAGTCTGACGACTCAAATAGTCCGCCTCCCAGTTGTCTACTCCTGGGATGTGAATAGCAGATAGATGGCAGGAGTGATTCTCTGCCCATTGGATTATCTTGGTTACTTCCTTCATCGCTAGGGAACTCTTTGTTCCCCCCTGATGATTGATGTACGCAACAGTCGTTATGTTGTCCGACTGAAATCTTATGAACCTGGCTTCCGCTAGCTGAGGCCAAGCCAGGAGCGCATTGAATATAGCTCTTAGTTCCAAAATGTTTATCGGGAGAAGCGACTCTTCCCACGACCATAGGCCCTGAGCTTACAGGGAGTCCCAGACCGCGCCCCACCCCAAGAGGCTGGCGTCGGTCGTGACGATGACCCACTCCGGTCTGCGGAAACTCATTCCCTGAGACAGGTGATCCTGGGTCAACCACCAGAGAAGTGAGTCCCTGGTTACCTGATCTACTTGAATTTGGGGAGACAAGTCTGTATAGTCCCCATTCCACTGATTGAGCATGCATAGCTGTAATGGTCTTAGATGAATTCGAGCAAAAGGAACCACATCCATTGCTGCGACCATTAGTCCTATTACTTCCATGCATTAAGCTATGGAGGGTTGAGGAATAGAATGAAGAACTCGACAAGCTTTTAGAAGCTTTGCCTTTCTGACTTCTGTGAGAAAGATCTTCATTTCCACAGAATCTATTATTGTTCCCAGAAAAGGAACCCTTGTGGACGGTGACAGTGAACTTTTTTCTACGTTCACCTTCCACCCGTGAGATCTGAGAAAGGCCAACACAATGTCTGTATGAGCCCTCGCTTTGGAAAGGGACGACGCTTGGATTAGGATGTCGTCTAGATAAGGTGCTACAGCAATGCCCCTCGGCCTTAGGACCGCTAGAAGGGACCCTAGCACCTTTGTGAAAATTCTGGGAGCGGTGGCTAAACCGAATGGAAGAGCCACAAACTGGTAATGTTTGTCCAGAAAGGCGAACCTCAGGAACTGATGATGAGATTTGTGGATTGGGATATGCAGATACGCATCCTTTAGATCCACGGTAGTCAAAAATTGACCCTGCTGGATTGTCGGTAAGATTGTCCGAATGGTTTCCATCTTGAAGGATGGAACTCTGAGGAACTTGTTTAATATCTTTAAATCCAGAATTGGCCTGAAAGTTCCCTCTTTTTTGGGAACCACAAACAGGTTTGAGTAAAAACCTAGACCTTGTTCCCCGGAGGGGACTGGGTTTATCACTCCCATCTTTGATAGGTCTCTTACACAATGTAAGAATGCCTGTTTCTTTATCTGGTCTGAAGATAAGCGAGACAGGTGGAACCTTCCCTTTGGAGGAAGTCCCTTGAATTCTAACAGGTATCCCTTGGAAACTATCTCTAGTGCCCAGGGATCCAGAACATCTCTTGCCCAAGCCTGAGCGAAGAGAGATAGTCTGCCCCCTACCAGATCCGGTCCCGGATCGGGGGCTACCCCTTCATGCTGTCTTGGTAGCAGCAGCAGGTTTCTTGGTTTGTTTACCCTTGTTCCAGCCTTGCATGGGCTTCCAAGCGGGTTTGGGCTGGGCCGCGTTACCTTCTTGTCTAGCGGCAGTGGAGTTATTAGCCGGTCCGTTCCTGAAATTGCGAAAGGAACGAAAATTAGACTTGTTCTTAGCCTTAAAAGGCCTATCCTGTGGGAGGGCATGGCCCTTACCCCCAGTGATGTCTGAAATAATTTCCTTCAATTCCGGCCCAAAAAGGGTCTTACCCTTGAAAGGAATATTCAGTAACTTAGTCTTGGACGACACATCTGCCGACCAGGATTTTAGCCAAAGCGCCCTCCGCGCTACTATAGCAAAATCTGAGTTTTTCGCCGCCAATTTCGTTATTTGAAAGGCGGCATCCAATATAAAGGAATTAGCTAACTTTAATGCATGAATTCTGTCCATGACTTCTTCATAGGAAGTCTCTTTCTGGAGCGACCTTTCTAGTTCTTCGAACCAAAAGGACGCCGCTGAAGTGACAGTAATAACACACGTAGCTGGTTGAAGGATGAACCCTTGCTGAACAAAAATCTTTTTAAGCAATCCATCCAATTTTTTATCCATAGGATCTTTGAAAGCGCAGCTGTCCTCTATAGGAATAGTTGTGCGCTTCGCTAGTGTTGAAACAGCTCCCTCAACCTTCGGGACCGTTTGCCATGCGTCCCTTCTAGGGTCTACTATGGGAAACATTTTCTTAAACATAGGAGGTGGGGCAAAGGTTACACCTGGCTTCTCCCACTCCTTTTCCACTATGTTCGCTACCCTCTTAGGTATTGGAAAAGCGTCATCGTGCACTGGGACCTCTAAAAATTTGTCCAATTTGCACAACTTCTCTGGTACTACCATGGAATAACAGTCATCCAGAGTAGCTAATACCTCCTTAAGCAAAGCGCGGAGATGTTCTAGTTTAAACTTAAATGCCACTAGATCAGGTTCTGCCTGTTGAGAAATTTTTTCCTGAATCTGAAATTTCACCCTCAGACAGCCCTTCCCTTACAGCCAATTCCGATTGATGCGAGGGTAAAATTGATAAGGCATCGTCAGCGTCTGATTGTTCATCCTTTTTATCTGTATTTAAAACTGAACAATCACGCTTTCTCTGAAAAGCTGGCAGTTTGGATAAAAGATTTGCTATAGAATTATCCACTACTACTGATAATTGTTGCATAGAAATAAGCACTGGCGCGCTAGGTGTCGCCTGCGCGGGCAAAGCTGGTGTAGACACAGAAGGAGAGGATGTAGAGCTATCCCCACTACCTTCATTAGATAAATCATCTTGGGCAACATTATGAAAAATAACAGAGCTGTCCTGATTTTGTTTGGACGCTATGGCGCAATTATCACAAACACTCGAAGGGGGAACCACATTTGTCTCTATACACACAGAACATAGGTTATCTGATGGAACAGACATGTTAAACAGATTTAGGCAGGCAAACAATGCAATAAAAACGATTTTAAACAAAAATGTTACTGTCTCTTTAAATAATAAAATGACACATTTATTTCTGAATGTTCAAAAAACTATGAAGGCAATATCCGATTTTTCTGAAATTTGGACCCCAGTGTCTTAATGCTTAGAAAGTATTGCACAGCAAATATGGAGACTCTAGCTCTTAAAACAAGCAAACCGGAGCTAATTGTTGGATTTAACCGTTTTTATACACCACAATCCCAGCTACAGCCTTGCTGCAGCTTTTTACCTTCCTTAGGGGTCACCATTCACAGAAAAAAGCCTTTTGGAGTCACTTTCTGAGCCACAGGACCCTATCTGCATGCACTGCCTTGTAAATCAACTGTGCAGCTGAAGCACCAAAATGAGGCTTCCTCCCTCAGCACACTAGAGTGAAGGGGCCTTCCTGACTAGATTTAGGTGTCTAAAACAAGCCAGATCAATAAAAAACGTTCCCCAGTGTATGTGAGCTTATAAAATATTTCAAATGGTATAATATTGTAATAAAAACCAATCGATTTTGCCCCTAACAGTGTCTACCAGCATAAAAAACAAAAAAGGGGAAGCCTGTTATCTTTTTTGCTGAGGTGAAAGAAAAATGGCTTACCTTTTCCCCTGAGGGGAAATATGACTTTCATCTAGCATTAGCCTGTGTTGTTAGACTAGTCATACCTGAAGCAGATGAGTCTGCAAACTGTTACCCCCAACTGAAGTTCTCTTGTTTCAACAGTCCTGCGTGATAACAGTAATGGATTTTAGTTACTGGTGCTAAAATCATAGCCCTCTTAAACAGAAATCTTCATCACTTTTCTGTTATAGAGTAAATAGTACAAGCCAGCACTATTTTAAAATAACAAACTCTTGATAGAAGAATAAAAAACTACAACTAACACCACAAACTCCTCGCCATCCCCGTGGTAGATGCTACTTGTTCAGAGCGGCAAGGAGAATGACTAGGGGGCGGAGCCAGAGGGGGAGCTATATGGACAGCTCTTGCTGTGTGCTCTCCTTGCCTTTCCCTGTGGGGGAGAATATTTCCCACAAGTAATGGATGACGCCGTGGACCGGACACACCAATGTTGGAGAAAGAAAGATATTTTACCTCAAAATGTCCTATGTATTCAAACACCATTGAAAAAGAATTTAAGCAGCAAATCAGCAGGTCTGTCACGGGACATGCAAAGGAACGAGCTTCGTGCACACTCCTGTTATTTCTTTATTCAGTTTAAGGAAGTTAACTATGAAATCTCATTAAAGTTAAGTCAAATTTCATGAGATCACAGTAAAAGAGTTCATGACCTCAGCACTGTTGATGCTGATTGGCTGCAGTTCATTTCTTATTTTTTTTTTAACCTGCAGCTGGACAGCAGCTGAAGTATAACTTTTTACACAGGACTTACTCTGGTAAGCTGAGGAAATTGTGAGGTAAAATATCTTCCTTTTTTTACATAGAGATGCTCAGGTGATATTTTCCTGGCAGCTTTTTACAGTTATACTGCATCCGTTTAAGTTATTTAGCATATGAGTATTATGTCCCTTTAAGTACTGGCAGACAGTTTGCCAGTATGAAATTGTAGGGCTTTTTAAAAAAAATAATAATAAAAATAAAATTCTGCAGTGTAGGTATCCCCCATCATCCCCCCCCTCAAATGGTCCCTGCCATCTTAGCTGTCTGCCCGTACCTACTTAAAATCAGTTACTTTTTTATTTGTATTTTTTTATTAATATATATTTTTTTATGTATTGTAGGGTTCCCCACTGCCAAGTGATTATGTTTAGGATACCGCCTCATCATTTTCTTTGACGCAGTGTAGGGACCCATCCCTCCCTCTCTCCTAATGATTTATTTTCTGTAGCATAGGGAACATTCTCCTTCCTTCCCCTCTGGCAAAGTGCCACCCACCTGCCTCCCTCCTTCTCACACACCACCCATGGCACCAGATACAGTGACACTGTCTTTTTTTTCTGCAATCTATCTTCTTATGGTAAAGGAAGCACAATCGGCAGCATGCGTCGCACTGTTGAACGTGGGCACTACATCGACACAGCACGCTGGGCAAAGTACTGTGTGATGTAGTACCTATGTACATTTGGCATAAGGGATTAATGAAACCGTAAAGTCAAAATTAAACTTTTGAGTCAGGTAAGGCATGCTATTTTAAACAACTTTCTAATTTTGATTCATTCTCTCTGTATGTTTTGTTAAAGAAAAAGAAGGAAATCTACACAACGGAGCGCTTCAGAAATGTTTGTCTTCCAGTAATACAGACGGCACAATCGAGAGAGGGCGGGAACACACTCCCTTACTCGCCGGACATCGGGTCATAGGTTAAGGCTGCTCCTTTCCAGCGTGACATCTCCTACACGCTAATATCAAACTCAGGATGTATAGAAACGGAAAGAAAGCGCACTTGGAAACCCAGAATATAAAGTTCAATATTTATTTGTAAATCCTCATAAGGTTAAAAACATGGGTCATAAAAGACTTCCCATAAAATTCCAGGATGATATGCAGGTACTCAGCGTAGCATACACGTTTTGTGCGCTTGCGCACTTGGGCCTCCATTACATATAGAGCGTCGCCCGCAAAAGCCGGCGACGCCAGATTTTGCGCATTTTTGGTATCCTATATGCAGCGCCGCATATAAATGTGGCACGTATATTTCACCCGTCGCTCGCAATTTTTACTCCCATAAGCTAACATGGGACCGCGTCGTAAATCGGTATTCAATATCCAGCGCAAGGCCTTACGTGGCGGAAATGGAGAAATCTTACTCCATTTTTACCTTGCCATAAAAGGCAGCCGTAGCAGGCCTTGCGCTGAGTATGGGAGCACCGTAACTCCCTAAAATGCCTGCAAAAAAAAAAACTAACACCTAATGCATGTGCAATGTCTATCTACCTGTCAACCGCAATCCCCCACCGCAATAACTAATAAAGTGTATTAACCCCTAAACTGCCATAGCCCACACCGCAATAAACCCCAACGTCGCCGCCACTATAATAAAGTTATTAACCCCTAAACCTAAGTCTAACCCTAACACCCCCCTAACTTAATTATTATTTAAATAAATCTAAATAATATTACTATTATTAACTAAAGTATTCCTATTTAAAACTAAATACTTACCTGTAAAATAAACCCTAAGATAGCTACAATATAATTAATAATTACTTTGTAGCTATTTTAGGATTTAGTTTTATTTTACAGGCATCTTTGTATTTATTTTAACTAGGTACAATAGCTATTAAATAGTTAATAACTATTTAATAGCTACCTAGTTAAAATAATTACAAATTTACCTGTAAAATAAAACCTAACCTAAGTTACAATTACACCTAATACTACACTATCATTAAATAAATTAAATTAACTACAATTGGCTAAAATTAAATAAAAATACCTAAAATAAACTAAAGTACCAAACCCCCCCCCACTAAATTACAGGAAAAAAAAATTGCAAGAAGTTTAAACTAATTACACCTAATCTAAGCCCCCTAATAAAATAAAAAAGCCCCCCAAAATAATAAAATGCCCTTCCCTATACTAAATTACAAATAGCCCTTAAAAGGGCCTTTTGCGGGGCATTGCCCCAAAGTAATCAGCTCTTTTACCTGTAAAAAAAAAAGTACAATCCCCCCCCAACATTACAACCCACCACCCACACACCCCTACTCTAAAACCCACCCAATCCCCCCTTAATAAAACCTAACACTACCCCCTTGAAGATCACCCTACCTTGAGCCGTCTTCACCCAGTGGTCATCCGATCCGGGCAGAAGTCTTCATCCGATGGGGAAGAAGAGGACATCCATACCGGCAGAAGTCTTCATCCTATCCAGGCAGAAGAGGATATCCGGACCGGCAGAAGGTAGGAAAAATCCAATTGGCTGATTTTTATTAAGGGGGTATTGGGTGGGTTTTAGAGTAGGGGTGTGTGGGTGCTGGGTTGTAATGTTGGGGGGGATTATACTTTTTTTTTACAGGTAAAAGAGCTGATTACTTTGGGGCAATGCCCCGCAAAAGGCCCTTTTAAAGGGACAGTCAAGTCCAAAAAAAAATCATGATTTAAATAGGGCATGCAATTTTAAACAACTTCCCAATTTACTTTTATCACCAATTTTTCTTTTTTCTTTTAGTATTCTTAGTTGAAAGCTAAACCTAGGAGGTTCATATGCTAATTTCTTAGACCTTGAACACTGCCTCTAATCTGAATACATTTTGACCACTAGAGGGCATTAGTTCACATGTTTCATATAGATAACATTGAGCTCATGCACGTAAAGTGACCTAGGAGTGAGCACTGATTGGCTAAACTGCATGTCTGTCAAAAGAACTGAAAAAAAGGGGCAGTCAGCAGAGGCTTAGATACAAGATTGTTACGGTTGCCTCCAGGCTGGCTGGAAGTTGGACCGTAGAAAAGGATGCTCCTAGCGCTCACCAAAGGATCATCAGCACCGTAGACACCATAAGTAATGCAGACTCTATGAACCACCGCTGCTGGGCTGGTATCTCCCCGTCTGCTCTGCGCCCTGGACATACGACCAGGCTCCAGTAGGTGAACCTCTTCCTTCTGTAGAGCGAAGCAGGATCAGGAACAAGAGCTCTTACAAGAGCTCAGTAGCTTAAGGGAGTATATAGAGCATAGCAATCCCTGTAGTGATTTTAGCTGTCCTCTACAAACATGAGTCAAGGCTGCAAGTTAGAGGGTCAGAAAAGGTCTGAAGTGCTTGAACACCCAGCCTGCTTTTTTATTGAGGTTACATGCAAAAAGGACACTCTCTCAGGGGGAGGCATAAAATCCCCAATCACACATTTGATACATTTAGATAGAGACAACGCCCTGTGACAGGCCACAATGAATTACATTACTTTAGCTGATAACAAGTTACACACAAGAAAACAATGCAGTCCATCTTATCAACTAGAAATCTGACTCTGGAGGTGATTAGACAATGGGAATGTTTATCACTGATGCCAGCAAACTTGTATTAAGAAAATAGCTTCTTGAAGCTGAACAAAATTAACTCTTTAGTTCTGCCCGAAGGGTCTGTCACATAGCACTTAATGGCACACAATGAAAACTAATGCTTTTGTAACAGTGCTCCCCTTCTGTGGAACACTCTGCCTGTGTGGTACTTGGTTCAGTAAGCCCTATTTACTGAACCAAGTGGGAGAAAGCCAGGGACAAGTTATTTTACAGGTCTGGGGACATAGTCTTAAAGGGGCATTGTTCACCAAAGTCACAATATGTCCCCAGACGGTTCTTAAAGGGCCATACACACCCAATAAAAGTTAATACGTTTTCAGGGGCACAATCTTCCAGGGGCCATAGTCATGAGGAAGGAGGCTGGCAAATAGGCTTCTCCACAATCCAGGGAAGCAGGGCAATTTTCCATTTAAAGGGCCAGTTACAAATAGCAGTTTGTAACATATCTCCCCTTTTGGAGGGAGACTAACCAGGCACCTGACCTTCTGTCGGTCAGTGCCTAAGTTAGTCTCGCAACCCACCCACAAATAAACATTAGCAGCAAAGTAGCCCCCCCCCACAATAAGTAGTACTGGCCTGTAGGTTCCAGGTTGTAGGATGAAAGTGTAGCATCCTCGGCCTTCCTGGCGCAGCTGGGCAAATAGCTGGTGGTACTTGGGGGCAGAGGCCAGCGGCACTCTGCCCTGGTGCCAGCGCTTCTGCTGGGGTGAGGGGTTTGCAGGCCAGCCCTGTAACAAGGGGGTCAGTGGGGGTTAACATCTCCACTGTTAACCCTGGGCCCAAGTTAGGAGTTAGCTGGGGAGGGGGAGATTGGCTTACCTCCTCCTCCTGATACTCCGGCGGCCGTGGGGAAGGGAGGTCGATGCTCTCCGCTCCCTGTGGAACATGCTGGGGAGAGAGACCAGTTGTCTCCTCTCCCTGGAAGGCACACTCCGGCTGGGGAGGGAGGTCGATGCTCTCCCCTCCCTGTAGCTGGGTCTGTCGCTGGGGATCTGGGCCGCCTGCCCAGCATCCCTGTAGGGCCGGTAGAGAGACTGCGGTCCCATCTCCACCTGCCTGCTGGGGGTCCTCCCAGGACCAGTCTATGAGGCCTGCTGCCTCTGGTATCTCTGGTTGGGGTTGGGGAAGGAGACCGGTTGTCTCTTCCCTCTGCACGGTATACTGCCGCTGGGGAGGGAGGTCGCTGCTCTCCTCTCCCTGTGACTCAGGCTGCCGCTGGGGAGGGAGGTCGTTGCTCTCCGCTCCCTGTAACTCACTTTCTCGCTGGAGAGCAGGTGTCCATACCCCCAAACTCCACAGTTGGCGCTCAAAGGCTCATGCCGCTTCGTTCTCAGTAGCCAATTTTCGGATGATTCGACTGACTACCTCCTGCGCAGGGTCTGGACCATATCGGACTAGCCGCCTCTTTACCTCTGGAACGAAATCAGCGCCCTCATAGCGACGGATCAGGTTGAGGTGCTCTTCACAGGGTTCTGACCAGTGTCTTGTCAGCTCCATTCTGCTGTAGGTAGGGACGCTGCGCAGTGGCTAGCGTTGCCCTCAATAACTCTCATACGATATCAGTGTTGTTGGGGTGCTGCTCCTTGCGCGAGGGTCAGAAAAGGTCTGAAGTGCTGGAACACCCAGCCTGCTTTTTTATTGAGGTTACATGCAAAAAGGACACTCTCAGGGGGAGGCATAAAATCCCCAATCACACATTTGATACATTTAGATAGAGACAACGCCCTGTGACAGGCCACAATGATTTACATTACTTTAGCAGATAACAAGTTACACACAAGAAAACAATGCAGTCCATCTTATCAACTAGAAATCTGACTCTGGAGGTGATTAGACAATGGGAATGTTTATCACTGATGCCAGCAAACTTGTATTAAGAAAATAGCTTCTTGAAGCTGAACAAAATTAACTCTTTAGTTCTGCCCGAAGGGTCTGTCACATAGCACTTAATGGCACACAATGAAAACTAATGCTTTTGTAACAGTGCTCCCCTTCTGTGGAACACTCTGCCTGTGTGGTACTTGGTTCAGTAAGCCCTATTTACTGAACCAAGTGGGAGAAAGCCAGGGACAAGTTATTTTACAGGTCTGGGGACATAGTCTTAAAGGGGCATTGTTCACCAAAGTCACAATATGTCCCCAGACGGTTCTTAAAGGGCCATACACACCCAATAAAAGTTAATACGTTTTCAGGGGCACAATCTTCCAGGGGCCATAGTCATGAGGAAGGAGGCTGGCAAATAGGCTTCTCCACAATCCAGGGAAGCAGGGCAATTTTCCATTTAAAGGGCCAGTTACAAATAGTAGTTTGTAACAAAGATAATTACAGAGGTAAAACGTGTATTATTATAACTGTGTTGGATATGCAAAACTGGGGAATGGGTAATAAAGGGATTATCTTTCTTTTTAAACAACAAAAATTCTGGTGTTGACTGTCCCTTTAAGGGCTATTTGTAATTTAGTATAGGGTAGGGCATTTTATTATTTTGGGGGGCTTTTTATTTTATTAGGGGGCTTAGATTAGGTGTAATTAGTTTAAACTTCTTGTAATTTTTTTTCTGTAATTTGTTTTTTTTGTTGGTACTTTTAGTTTATTTTAGTTGTATTTAATTTTAGCTAATTGTAGTTAATTAATTTAATTTATTTAATGATAGTGTAGTGTTAGGTGTAATTGTAACTTAGGTTAGGTTTTATTTTACAGGTAAATTTGTAATTATTTTAACTAGGTAGCTATTAAATAGTTATTAACTATTTAATAGCTATTGTACATAGTTAAAATAAATACAAAGTTGCCTGCGAAATAAAAATAAATCCTAAAATAGCTAAAATGTAATTATTAATTATATTGTAGCTATCTTAGGGTTTGTTTTACAGGTAAGTATTTAGTTTTAAATAGGAATACTTTAGTTAATAATAGTAATATTATTTAGATTTATTTAAATAATAATTAAGTTAGGGGGGTTAGGGTTAGCCTTAGGTTTAGGGGTTAATAACTTTATTATAGTGGCGGCGACGGCAGATTAGGGGTTAATAGATTTAATAGGCTATGTGGGCTATGGCGGTTTAGGGGTTAATACTAGAATAGGTTTATTGCGGTGTGGGCCATGGCAGTTTAGGGGTTAATACATTTATTATTAGGAGTGAGAGGGGGGATTGCGGATATATGGGTATACGTATCGGGCTTATTTTTGGGAGGCGTATTAGACAGTTACGGGAGATTTAAAATTTTAGTTAATTTTCTTAGGTGCCGGCAGTTTCTAAAGTGCGGTAAGTCTCTGGCGACTCCATAAATTTGTATTTACGCTTATTTCTGGACATCGCTAGTTTATCCGACTTACGGCACTTAGGAAATACCGGCGAATTATATGTAATTATATGTAATACCCACGCTTACGCCGAAACGTACGCCGTATATCGGATCGTGCCCTTGGTCACTGCTCACCTGTGTACCTGCATGTCATCTATTTAAAGTAAACCAACAATTAATTAATGGGATACCACAAAACTAAGTTCAAGAAGCATACTTGCAATTTAAACATCATATGTGATATAAACATTATGTATATTAAGAAAAACAAAGCAAAGCATTTGGTTATTCCTAAATACTGGTACACAACCTCAGAAAAACAAGACATAATGTATTATTACAATAGATGGAACGTAGGACCATTCTTTGATCACTGCATTAAACAAACCTGTATGAATGAACCTCCAATATCTATATAGTATTCTATTCATTTTCTACTAAGTATTAATCTAAGAAGTATACCTTAATATTAGTAGGTGGATTAGAAGATATAGCTCTACATAAGTTCTTAATTTGCATATGTGTTAATGGAAAATAATATTATCTATCCATTCCAAACACATTTTATCATACTTATCCTCAAATATTTTTTAAATAATAAATCAAACCTCTTTCTATATGCAATAGAATTTACTACTCAGACAAAAAGATCTAAGTCCCTTCTCTTATTTATCCCCTGTGGATGACTAGTTTCAAGAGAAAACATCCAGTAAATCTCTCTTTTTTTGAGTCATCTCTCTATTGCCTTCTCTTCTCCATATTGGTACAAAATCTATACCCTGTATTGTTAATGCTGTTGTATCTGAATTATGTAAATGTCTAAAATGTCTAGCGACTGGGGTGTCTGATTCTGGGTCCTCTATTGAGCGAAGATGTTCCAGGAATCTATCCTTCAGTGGTCTTTTAGTCTTACCTGTATATTGCATAAAACAAATATTACAGGTAAGAAGATAGACCACATGTGTCGTAGCACAATTAATGAAGAAATTAATTTTATGTTCCTTCTGTGTTACAGTCGACTTAAATTTGTCACCTTCAGTCACAAAGACTTGTGGATTTGTGACTGAAGGTGACAAATTTAAGTCGACTGTAACACAGAAGGAACATAAAATTAATTTCTTCATTAATTGTGCTACGACACGTGGTCTATCTTCTTACCTGTATTATTGTTTTATTTTAAGTTACGTTTTGAAAATAAAGTTTGAATGTAACCCGTATCAGAAGGGCATATGGGCACCTCAGCTTAGGTTAAGCTGAGGTGTACATAGGTTCTGCAGTAATTGCGTACTATTTTAGTTTCTTTCTGCACACAAAAATAAAAAGTTGTTTTAAAATTTAAAGAGACAGTAACGTTTTTTATGTCTTAATTTTTATTAAAAAATGTAAGCTGTTTATTTAATTCATCCTTTGTGACTCTGGATGGAACAAGAGGCTCTGCTAGGTGTCTCTTGTTTTTAGGCTTTGATGCCGAGGTGGTACTACCAATCCTTTTCTGTTCCTCATCTATTGAGAGAACATTAATTTATAAAAATAGACTTTTTCTGAACCTACTCCTTCTAAGGTGCATGCTGTTTAGGAGTCTATTGACAATGGTTAAGATATGCCACAAATTTCTCCTATAGTGTCCCAAAAAATGTATAGCCCACATGCAGTGCCTTGCGCTTCCTCTCACACTACACCAGGAGTTACCTTGCATTTCATGCATTGTTTGTTTTCTTTCATGTAATTGGCAAGAGTCCATGAGCTAGTGACATATGGGATATACAATCCTACCAGTAGGGGCAAAGTTTCCCAAACCTCAAAATGCCTATAAATACACCCCTCACCACACCCATAATTCAGTTTTACAAACTTTGCCTCCTATGAAGGTGGTGAAGTAAGTTTGTGCTAAGATTTCTACGTTGACATGCGCTTCTCAGCATTTTAAAGCCCAATTCCTCTCAGAGTACAGTGAATGTCAGAGGGATGTGAAGGGAGTATCACCTATTAAATACAATGGTCATCCTAACGGGGATCTGTTTCATAGGTTCTCTGTTATCGGTCATAGAGATTCATCTCCTACCTCCCTTTTCAGATCGACGATATACTCTTATACCATTACCTCTGCTGATTCTCGTTTCAGTACTGGTTTGGCTATCTACTTTATGTAGATGAGTGTCTTTTGGTAAGTATGTTTCATTTATTTAAGACACTCTCAGCTATGGTTTGGCACTTTGTATTTAAAGTTCTAAATATATGTTTATACTTATATTTGCCATGATTCAGGTTTATCAGTATATTTCCTTTTTTGCATACTGTCAGTTTCATATTTGGGAAATGCATTAAAAAAAAAAAAATTTTACCTGAGGTTTTCAAATTGATTCTTTTTTCTAAATTGTGGGCTGTATTATGCTCGCTTGAGCGCAAAATGCTATAATTTATTGAGTCATTCTTTGGCGCAAGACTTTTTTGGTGCGAGAATTACGTTTGTTTACGCAAATTCGTCATTTCCGGTGTCTTAGTTAGCGCCAAGTCTTTTCACGAGGTTGCGTCATCTATGACGCTCATGTTTGTTGCGGACGTTTTTGGCGCCAAAAAATATTTTCAGTTGTGGGCGTCATACTTGGCGCCAAACAGTTTGTCGTTATTATTATTTAAGACTTCATTTCCTTTTGCCTCTGGTCCTTTTTTTCTTTGTCAGAGGCCTATTCTGTTTGCATTTTTTCCCATTCCTGAAACTGTCATATAAGGAAATAGATCATTTTGCCTTATATGTTTTTTCTCTTACATATTGCAAGATGTCTCAATCTGATCCTGTTTCAGAATCTACTACTGGAATCCTGCTGCCTGATATCGGTTCTACCAAAGCTAAGTGCATTTGTTGTAAACTTGTAGTAACTGTTCCTCCGGCTGTAGTTTGTAATAGTTGTCATGATAAACTTTTATATGCAGAGAATATTTTCATCAGTAGTGTTGCATTACCTGTTGCTGTTCCATCAACATCTAATGTTCAGGATATTCCTGTCAATTTGAGAGACTTTATTTCTGATTCCATTCAGAAGGCTTTGTCTGCCATTCCGCCTTCTAATAAATGTAAAAGGTCTTTTAAAACTTCTCATACAGTTGATGAATTTTCAAATGACCGACAACATACTGATTTATCTATCTCTGATGAGGATCTGTCTGATTCAGAGGATCCTGCCTCAGATATTGACACTGACAAATCTTCGTATTTATTTAAAATGGAGCATATTCGTTCTTTATTGAAGGAAGTGTTGATTGCATTAGATATAGAGGAGTCTAGTCCTCTTGATACTAAAACTAGTTAACGTTTAAATCCGGTTTATAAACCTCATGTTGTTTTTCCAGAGGTTTTTCCAGTTCCTGATGCTATTTCAGATATGATTTCAAAGGAATGGAATAGACTGGGTGGTACTTTTACTCCTTCAAGGTTTAAAAAATTGTATCCTTTGCCTATTGATAGATTAGAGTTGATGGGGCCATCTCTACTCTTGCAAAGCGTACTACTATTCCTACGGAAGACATTACTTCTTTTAAAGATCCTTTTAGATAGGAAACTTGAATCCTATCTAAGGAAGGTTTATTTATGTTCAGGTCATCTTCTTAGGCCTGCTATTTCTTTGGCTGATGTTGCAGCTGCTTCAACTTTTTGTTTGGAATCTTTAGCGCAAAAAGTATCAGACCATAATATGTATAGCATTGTTAAGTTAATTCAACATGCTAATAATTTTGTTTGTGATGCCATTTTTGATGTCATCAGAATTGATGTTAGATATATGTTTTTAGCTAGAAGAGCTTTATGGCTTAATTCTTGGAATGCTGATATGACTTCTAAATCAACGTTGCTATCTCTTTCTTTCCAAGGTAATTATTTGGTTCTCAGTTGGATTCTATAATTTCAACTGTTACTGGGGGGGAAGGAAGCTTTTTTACCTCAGGATAAAAAAAATGTAAGGGTAAATTTAAACCTTATAACAGTTTTCGTTCCTTTCGACAGAATAAGGAACAAAAACCTAATCCTTCCCTAAGGAATCTGTTTCCTATTGGAAGCCTTCCTCAGTCTGGAATAAATCCAAGCCATTTAAGAGATCTAAACCAGCCCCCAAGTCCGCATGAAGGTGCGGCCCTCATTCCAGCTCAGCTGGTAGGGGGCAGACTAAAATTTTCAAGGATGTTTGGATAAATACAGTCCAAAATCATTGCATTCAGAACATTGTCTCCCAGGGGTACAGAATAGGTTTCAGAGTAAGACAGCCCGTGAGAAGTTTCTTTCTCACGCATTCCAGTGAACCCCGAGAAAGCACAGGCTTTCCTGAAGTGTGTTTTAGACCTGGAGTCTTCTGGGGTAATCGTGCCGGTTCCTTTTCAGGAACAGGGTCTTGGGTTTTATTCAAATCTGTTCATTGTCCCAAAGAAAGAAAAATCTTTCAGACCAGTTCTGGATCTAAAAATCTTGAATCGTTATGTAAGAATACCAACATTCAAAATGGTGACTATAAGGACTATTCTGCCTTTTGTTCAGCAAGGGCATTATATGTTCTCAATAGACTTACATGATGCATATCTTCATATTCCGATTCATCCAGATCACTATCAGTTCCTGAGATTATCTTTTCTAGACAAGCATTACCAATTCGTTGCTCTTCCTTTTGGCCTAGCAACAGCTCCAAGGATCTTTTCAAAGGTTCTCTGTGCCCTTCTCTCTGTAATCAGAGAGCGGGGTATTGTGGTGTTTCCTTATTTGGACGATATCTTGGTACTTGTTCAGTTTTTACGTTCTGCAGAATCTCACACGAATCAACTAGTGTTGTTTCTTCAAAGACATGGTTGGAGGATCAATTTACCAAAAAGTTCTTTGTTTCCTCAGACAAGGGTAACCTTTTTAGGTTTCCAGATAGATTCAGTATCCATGACTTTGTCTCTAACAGACAAGAGACGTTTGAAGTTGGTTGCAGCCTGTCGGAACCTTCAGTCTCAGTCATTCCCTTCAGTAGCTATGTGCATGGAGGTTTTAGGTCTCATGACTGCAGCATCGGACGCGATCCCCTTTGCTCGTTTTCACATGAGACCTCTTCAGCTTTGTATGCTGAACCAATGGTGCAGGGATTATACAAGGATATCACAATTAATATCCTTAAATCCCAATGTTCGGCTATCTCTGACTTGGTGGTTAGATCACCATTGTATAGTTCAAGGGGCCTCTTTCTTCTACAAGATATGACAAGTCCACGGATTTCAACCTTACTTGTGGGATTTATCCTCCTGCTAACAGGAAGTGGCAAAGAGCACCACAGCAAAGCTGTATATACAGCTCCTCCCTTCCCTCCACCCCCAGTCATTCTCTTTGCCTGTGTTAGTAATAGGAAGAGGTAAAGTGAGGTGTTAGTTTAGATTCTTCAATTAAGAAGTTTTTTTGTTTTAAAATGGTGCTAGTGAGTACTATTTTCTTCAGGGAGAAATCGTCCGTCTGGATTCCCAGGAGGAATGGAGATCTTAATTTATTCTGCCCTGATGTTGATGATCTTACAAACATTATCTAAGATCCATTTTGGTTCCCACAGAGCTTCTGAAGGTAGTGCAAGAAAAATCTTCAGTGTGGAGAACGGTGTCATGCTACAAGCAGCATTGAGGTATGTTCAGTACTTTATTCTGTGGAGACTTGTTATATCAGAACAGGCTGACATTATTCCCTACCGGGGAAGGGGTAAGCAGTAGACCTATATGCTTGATGGGGGTACTGGAATTACCGTTTTTTATATTGCACACTAGATGTTATTGGTGAGTCAATATGGGCTAGACACTGGGAGATGCGGTTGAGAGACTGTCCTATTATGGGATAATTGGCCTAGAAAGATGGCTGTGTATGTACTTGGTTTTTTACTATACATGAGGGGTCCACATGGCTTGACTGAATTTTATTCCCATGCGGTTGTGGGGAAGGCTGATGCGTCGCCCATGGTGGGCAGGGCCTATTTTGTGCGCTCAGACGCGCAGTTTCTCTTCAGATAAGGAAGCAAAGCTCTAACTCCGGTGGGGCCCAAGTTCGTTTTTCAAGCACCGGTTCGTCGTCGTTGCAGAGTTGAGTACCCTGGGGGCAGGTAGGCGCCACAGGAGAGCTGTGGCGAGGTGCAGGGGCTGATATTGTTTAAAAACTTGGTCAGATCACATAAATCTGATATAAAATGTGATTTAGCATTTTCTAACAGTTTCTGCAATATTCATTGGCCAATTTGAGCATCTTATGATATTTTTATTGCTGCAAAATCGTTTTTGGGTAGAAAAATTGTTGCGCTTTTATTATTTAAAGGCGCAGTACTTTTTTTTTCTGACTTTTTTTGAGTCATTAAATAAGTTTAAAAAACGACTATTGTTGCTATTGCTAGTCTGCTTAACATGTCTGAACTTGAGGAGACTCCTTGTTCTATGTGTTTAGATGCCATTGTGGAACCCCCTCTTACTTTGTGTACCTCTTGTACTGAAAGGGCCTTACAATGTAAAAAGCATATTTTATGTAAAGAAAGTGTGCCTAAGGATGATTCTCAGTCTGCGGAGAATCAGGATATGCCGTCACAACCTCTAACGCCCACCCAAGTGACGCCTGGTTCCTCAACCGCGTCTAATTCATTTACTCTGCAGGATATGGCTGCAGTTATGTCAACTACCCTTACAGAGGTATTATCTAAGTTACCAGTGTTACAGGGCAAACACAGTAGAACAGGAATCAATGTGAATACCGAGTCCTCTGATGCTTTATTGGGTATTTCCGATGTACCCTCACAGGGATCTGAATTGGGGGTCAGGAAACTTTTGTCTGAGGGAGAACTTTCGGAATCGGGAAGTGTGTTACCTCAGACAGACTCGGACGCTATGTCCTTTAGATTTGAGCTGGAACACCTCCGCCTGTTACTTCGGGAGGTTTTAGCGACTCTGGATGACTGTGATCCTATTGTGGTAACATCAGAGAAATTGTGTAAAATGGACAAATACTTAGAGGTGCCTGTTTAAACTGATGTTTTTCCGGTTCCTAAGAGAATTTCGGAGATTATCAAGAGGGAATGGGACAGACTGGGCATACCGTTCTCACCTTCTCCTAATTTTAAGAAAATGTATCCCATATCTGACACTGTCCGGGACTCTTGGCAGACAGTCCCTAAGGTGGAAGGAGCTATATCTACCCTGGCTAAGTGTACAACTATTCCTATTGAGGACGGCTGTGCTTTCAAAGACCCTATGGATAAGAAAATGAAGGGTCTTCTAAAAAAGTTATTTATTCATCAGGGTTTCCTTTTACAACCAACAGCCTGCATTGTTCCTGTTACCACAGCAGCGGCTTTCTGGTTTGAGTGCCTTAGAAGAGTCTCTTAAGACTGAGACTCCTTTAGAGGATATCTTAGATAGAATTAAGACTCTCATGCTGGCTAATTCTTTTATCACAGATGCTGCCTTTCAAATTGCTAAGTTGGCGGCTAAGAATGCTGGATTTGCCATTTTAGCGCGTAGAGCGTTATGGTTAAAATCTTGGTCTGCTGATGTGTCATCTAAGTCAAAGCTTTTGGCTATTCCTTTCAAGGGTAAGACCCTATTCGGGCCTGACTTGAAGGAAATCATTTCTGACATTACTGGAGGTAAGGGTCATCTCCTACCTCAGGATAAGACTGTTAAATTGAGGGGTAAGAATAATTTCTTCTGTTAAGTGTGATCAGTCCACGGGTCATCATTACTTCTGGGATATTAACTCCTCCCCAACAGGAAGTGCAAGAGGATTCACCCAGCAGAGCTGCATATAGCTCCTCCCCTCTACGTCACTCCCAGTCATTCTCTTGCACCCAACGACTAGATAGGAGGTGTGAGAGGGCTATGGTGATTATACTTAGTTTTATATCTTCAATCAAAAGTTTGTTATTTTAAAATAGCACCGGAGTGTGTTATTACCTCTCTGGCAGAGTTTGAAGAAGAATCTACCAGAGTTTTTGCTATGATTTTAGCCGGAGTAGTTAAGATCATATTGCTGTTTCTCGGCCATCTGAGGAGAGGTAATCTTCAGATCAGGGGACAGCGGGCAGATGAATCTGCATAGAGGTATGTAGCAGCTTTTATTTTCTGACAATGGAATTGATGAGAAAATCCTGCCATACCGATATAATGTCATGTATGTATACTTTACACTTCAGAGAATTACACTGTAAGAAGTACATAAAGCTGTTTAATAACTAGAAATTATGTTTAACGTTTTTGCTGGAATGTAAAATCGTTTTCATTTGCTGAGGTACTGAGTGAATAAATGTTTGGGCACCATTTTTCCACTTGGCAGTTGCTTAAATCTGTTTTTTTCTGTCAGTTTCTGTTCTCCCTCACTGCTGTGTGTGAGGGGGAGGGGCGGTTTTGGCGCCTTTTCTATGCATCAGTTATTTCAGTCAGCAGCTCATTGTATTTCCTGCATGATCCGGTTCATCTCTACAGAACTCAGGGGTCTTCAAACTTATTTTGAGGGAGGTAATTTCTCTCAGCAGAGCTGTGAGAATTATAGTTGACTGTGATAAAAAAACATTTATTCTGTAATTGTTTCCTGCTTTCAGAATTTGTTATCTTTGCTATTGGGATAAACCTTTGCTAAAGTTGTGTTGTTTACAAGGATTGAGGCTATAACTGTTTCAATTTATTAATTTTCAACTGTCATAGATTTTCTGTGCTTCTTAAAGGCACAGTACGTTCCAAGTTGCAAGTTTATTTGCTAGTGTGTTAAACATGTTTTATTCAGAGGATGATACCTGTGTCATTTGTTGCAATGCCAAAGTGGAGCCCAATAGAAATTTATGTACTAACTGTATTGATGCTACTTTAAATAAAAGTCAATCTGTACAAATTGAACAAATTTCACCAAACAACGAGGGGAGAGTTATGCCGACTAACTCGCCTCACGTGCCAGTACCTGCATCTCCCGCTCGGGAGGTGCGTGATATTGTAGCGCCGAGTACATCTGGCCGGCCATTACAAATCACATTACAGGATATGGCTTCTGTTATGACTGAAGTTTTGGCTAAATTACCAGAACTAAGGGGTAAGCGTGATCACTCTGGGGTGAGAACAGAGTGCGCTGATAATATTAGGGCCATGTCAGATACTGCGTCACAGGTTGCAGAACATGAGGACGGAGAACTTCATTCTGTGGGTGACGGTTCTGATCCAAACAGACTGGATTCAGATATTTCAAATTTTAAATTTAAACTGGAAAACCTCCGTGTATTACTAGGGGAGGTGTTAGCGGCTCTGAATGATTGTAACACAGTTGCAATACCAGAGAAAATGTGTAGGTTGGATAAATATTTTGCAGTACCGACGAGTACTGAGGTTTTTCCTATACCTAAGAGAATTACTGAAATTGTTTCTAAGGAGTGGGATAGACCCGGTGTGCCGTTCTCACCCCCTCCGATATTTAGAAAAATGTTTCCAATAGACGCCACCACACGGGACTTATGGCAAACGGTCCCTAAGGTAGAGGGAGCAGTTTCTACTTTAGCTAAGCGTACCACTATCCCGGTGGAGGATAGCTGTGCCTTTTCAGATCCAATGGATAAAAAATTAGAGGGTTACCTTAAGAAAATGTTTGTTCAACAAGGTTTTATATTGCAACCCCTTGCATGCATTGCGCCGATCACGGCTGCAGCGGCGTTCTGGATTGAGTCTCTGGAAGAGAACATTAGTTCAGCTACTCTGGACGACATTACGGACAGGCTTAGAGTCCTTAAACTAGCTAATTCATTCATTTCGGAGGCCGTAGTACATCTAACTAAACTTACGGCGAAGAATTCAGGATTCGCCATTCAGGCACGCAGGGCGCTGTGGCTAAAATCCTGGTCAGCTGATGTTACTTCTAAGTCTAAATTGCTTAATATACCTTTCAAAGGGCAGACCTTATTCGGGCCCGGGTTGAAAGAGATTATCGCTGACATTACAGGAGGTAAAGGCCATGCCCTGCCTCAGGACAAAGCCAAAACTAAGACTAGACAGTCTAATTTTCGTTCCTTTCGTAATTTCAAAGCAGGAGCAGCATCAACTTCCTCTGCACCAAAACAGGAAGGAGCTGTTGCTCGCTACAGACAAGGCTGGAAACCTAACCAGTCCTGGAACAAGGGCAAGCAGACCAGGAAACCTACTGCTGCCCCTAAAACGTCATGAATTGAGGGCCCCCGATCCGGGATCGGATCTAGTGGGGGGCAGGCTTTCTCTCTTCGCCCAGGCTTGGGCAAGAGATGTCCAGGATCCCTGGGCGCTAGAAATAATATCTCAGGGATACCTTCTGGACTTCAAATCCTCTCCTCCAAGAGAGAGATTTCATCTGTCAAGGTTGTCAACAATCCAGACAAAGAAAGAGGTGTTTCTACGCTGCGTACAAGAGCTCTTGTTAATGGGAGTAATCCACCCAGTTCCACGATCGGAACAGGGACAGGGGTTTTACTCAAATCTGTTTGTGGTTCCCAAAAAAGAGGGAACTTTCAGACCAATCCTGGACTTAAAGATCCTAAACAAGTTCCTAAGAGTTCCATCGTTCAAGATGGAGACTATTCGGACAATTTTACCTATGATCCAAGAGGGTCAGTACATGACCACTGTAGATTTAAAAGATGCTTACCTTCACATACCGATTCACAAAGATCATTACCGGTACCTAAGGTTTGCCTTCCTAGACAGGCATTACCAGTTTGTGGCTCTTCCATTCGGATTGGCTACAGCTCCAAGAATCTTCACAAAGGTTCTGGGTGCTCTTCTGGCGGTACTAAGACCGCGGGGAATCTCGGTAGCTCCATACCTAGACGACATTCTGATTCAAGCTTCAAGCTTTCAAACTGCCAAATCTCATACAGAGTTAGTACTGGCATTTCTAAGGTCACATGGATGGAAGGTGAACGAAAAGAAAAGTTCACTCGTTCCACTCACAAGAGTTCCCTTCCTGGGGACTCTTATAGATTCTGTAAAAATGAAGATTTACCTGACAGAGGACAGGTTAACAAGACTTCAAAGTGCTTGCCGCACCCTTCATTCCATTCAACACCCGTCAGTGGCTCAATGCATGGAGGTAATCGGCTTAATGGTAGCGGCAATGGACATAGTACCCTTTGCACGCCTACACCTCAGACCACTGCAACTGTGCATGCTAAGTCAGTGGAATGGGGATTACTCAGACTTATCCCCTTCTCTGAATCTGGATCAAGAGACCAGAAATTCTCTTCTTTGGTGGCTTTCTCGGCCACATCTGTCCAGGGGGATGCCATTCAGCAGACCAGACTGGACAATTGTAACAACAGACGCCAGCCTTCTAGGTTGGGGTGCCGTCTGGAATTCTCTGAAAGCTCAGGGACAATGGAGTCAGGAGGAGAGTCTCCTGCCAATAAACATTCTGGAATTGAGAGCAGTTCTCAATGCCCTCCTGGCTTGGCCCCAGTTGACAACGCGGGGTTTCATCAGGTTTCAGTCGGACAACATCACGACTGTAGCTTACATCAACCATCAGGGAGGGACACGAAGCTCCCTAGCTATGATGGAAGTATCAAAGATAATTCGCTGGGCAGAGTCTCACTCTTGCCACCTGTCAGCAATCCACATCCCGGGAGTGGAGAACTGGGAGGCGGATTTCTTAAGTCGTCAGACTTTTCATCCGGGGGAGTGGGAACTTCATCCGGAGGTCTTTGCCCAAATACTTCGACGTTGGGGCAAACCGGAGATAGATCTCATGGCGTCTCGACAGAACGCCAAGCTTCCTCGTTACGGGTCCAGATCCAGGGATCCAGAAGCAGTCCTGATAGATGCCCTGACAGCACCTTGGGACTTCAGGATGGCTTACGTGTTTCCACCCTTCCCGATGCTTCCTCGATTGATTGCCAGAATCAAACAAGAGAGAGCATCAGTGATTCTAATAGCACCTGCGTGGCCACGCAGGACTTGGTATGCAGATCTGGTGGACATGTCATCCTGTCCACCTTGGTCTCTACCTCTGAAACAGGACCTTCTGATTCAGGGTCCCTTCAAACATCAAAGTCTAACTTCTCTGAAGCTGACTGCTTGGAAATTGAACGCTTGATTTTATCAAGACGTGGGTTTTCTGAGTCAGTTATTGATACCTTAATACAGGCTAGGAAACCTGTTACCAGAAAGATTTACCATAAGATATGGCGTAAATACCTATATTGGTGTGAATCCAAAGGTTACTCTTGGAGTAAGGTTAGGATTCCTAGGATATTGTCTTTTCTACAAGAAGGTTTAGAAAAGGGTTTATCCGCTAGTTCATTAAAGGGACAGATCTCAGCTCTGTCCATTCTGTTACACAAACGTCTGTCAGAAATTCCTGACGTCCAGGCTTTTTGTCAGGCTTTGGCCAGGATTAAGCCTGTGTTTAAAACGGTTGCTCCACCATGGAGTTTAAACCTTGTTCTTAATGTTTTACAGGGCGTTCCGTTTGAACCCCTTCATTCCATTGATATAAAGTTGTTATCTTGGAAAGTTCTATTTTTAATGGCTATTTCCTCGGCTCGAAGAGTCTCTGAGTTATCAGCCTTACATTGTGTTTCTCCTTATTTGATTTTTCATTCGGATAAGGTAGTTCTGCGTACTAAACCTGGGTTCTTACCTAAGGTAGTTACTAACAGGAATATCAATCAAGAGATTGTTGTTCCTTCTTTATGCCCAAATCCTTCTTCGAAGAAGGAACGTCTACTGCACAACCTGGATGTAGTCCGTGCTCTAAAATTTTACTTACAGGCAACTAAGGAATTTCGACAAACGTCTTCTCTGTTTGTCGTTTACTCTGGGCAGAGGAGAGGTCAAAAAGCTTCTGCTACCTCTCTTTCTTTTTGGCTTCGTAGCATAATTCGTTTAGCTTATGAGACTGCTGGACAGCAGCCTCCTGAAAGGATTACAGCTCATTCCACTAGAGCTGTGGCTTCTACTTGGGCCTTTAAGAATGAGGCCTCTGTTGAACAGATTTGCAAGGCTGCAACTTGGTCTTCGCTTCATACTTTTTCCAAATTTTACAAATTTGACACTTTTGCTTCATCGGAGGCTATTTTTGGGAGAAAGGTTCTTCAGGCAGTGGTTCCTTCTGTATAAAGAGCCTGCCTATCCCTCCCGTCATCCGTGTACTTTTGCTTTGGTATAGGTATCCCAGAAGTAATGATGACCCGTGGACTGATCACACTTAACAGAAGAAAACATAATTTATGCTTACCTGATAAATTCCTTTCTTCTGTAGTGTGATCAGTCCACGGCCCGCCCTGTTTTAAGGCAGGTAATATTTTTTAATTTATACTCCAGTCACCACTTCACCCTTGGCTTTTCCTTTCTCGTTGGTCCTTGGTCGAATGACTGGGAGTGACGTAGAGGGGAGGAGCTATATGCAGCTCTGCTGGGTGAATCCTCTTGCACTTCCTGTTGGGGAGGAGTTAATATCCCAGAAGTAATGATGACCCGTGGACTGATCACACTACAGAAGAAAGGAATTTATCAGGTAAGCATAAATTATGTTTTTCGTTCCTTTCTGAACTTTAAAGTAGTATCCTCTTCTTTCTCTTCCTCCACAAAACAGGAAGGGAATTTTGCTCAGGCCAAGTCAGTCTGGAGACCCAACCAGGTTTGGAACAAGGGTAAACAACCCTAGAAGCCTGCTGCTACTACCAAGACAGCATGAAGGGGTGGCCCCCGATCTGGGACCGGATCTAGTAGGGGGCAAACTTTCTCTCTTTGCCCAGGCTTGGGCAAGAGATGTTCAGGACCCCTGGGCACTGGAAATCGTGACCCACAGGTATCAACTGGAATTAAAAAAAATTATCCCAAGAGGGAGATTTCTTCTTTCACGATTGTCTGTAGACCAGATAAAAAAAGAGAGGCGTTTTTACGCTCTGTAAAAGACCTCTCTACTATGGGAGTAATTCGTCCCGTTCCAAGACTAGAACAGGGGCAGGGGTTTTACTCAAATCTTTTCGTGGTTCCCAAAGAAGAGGGAACGTTCAGACCCATTTTAGATCTCAAGAGTCTAAACAAGTTTCTCAGAGTGCCATCTTTCAAGATGGAGACTATTCGAACAATTTTACCAATGATCCAGGAGAGTCAATATATGACTAACGTGGACTTGAAGGATGCATACCTTCATATTCCTATCCACAAGGATCATCATCAGTACCTAAGGTTTGCCTTCCTGGACAAACATTTTCAGTTCGTGGCTCTTCCCTTCGGGTTGGCCACAGCACCCAGGATCTTCACAAAGGTTCTAGGGTCCCTTCTGGCGGTTCTCAGGCCACGGCGCCTTATCTGGACGATATTCTGATTCAGGCGTCAACTTATCTAACAAAGTCTCATACAAACACAGTGTTGTCCTTTCTGAGAACGGATGGAAGGTGAATTTAGAAAAGAGTTCACTAATTCCACAGATAAAGGTTACCTTCTTGGAAACTCTGATAGATTCTATAGCCATGAAGATTTTTCTGACGGAGGTCACAAAGTCAAAGATTCTAAATACATGCCGAGCCCTTCAGTCCAATCCTCGGCCATCAGTGGCTCAGTGCATGGAGGTAATTGGATTGATGGTGGCGGCAATGGACATAATTCCGTTTGCTCGATTTCATCTCAAACAACTGCAACTGTGCATGCTCGGACAGTGGAATGGGGATTATGCAAATTTATCTCCTCAGATAAATCTGGACCAGGAGACCAGAGACTCTCTTATTTGGTGGTTGTCGCCGGATAATCTGTCCCAAGGGACGTGTTTCCGCAGACCCTCGTGGGTGACAGTGACAACGGACGCCAGTCTACTTGACTGGGGTGCAGTCTGGAATTCCCTGAAGGCTCAGGGTGTATGGACTCAGGTGGAGTCTCTACTTCCAATCAATATTCTGGAATTGAGAGCAATATTCAATGCGCATCAGGCGTGGCCTCAGTTGGCTTCGGCCAAATTCATCAGATTCCAGTCGGACAACATCTCGACTGTGGCTTACATCAATCATCAGGGAGGAACGAGGAGTTCCTTAGCGATGACAGAAGTTTCCAAGATAATTCGATGGGTGGAGGCCCATTCTTGTTATCTGTCAGCAATCTACATCCCAGGAGTGGACAACTGGGAAGCGGACTTTTTAAGCCGACAGGCATTTCATCCGGGGGAGTGGGAACTCCATCCGGAGGTCTTTGCCTCACTGATTCTCCGATGGGGCAGACCGGAATTGGATCTGATGGCGTCTCGACAGAATGCCAAGCTCCCAAGATACGGATCCAGGTCGAGGGATCCTCAGGCCGAACTGATAGATGCATTGGCAGTGCCTTGGTCGTTCAACCTAGCTTATGTGTTTCCACCGTTTCCTCTCCTTCCCCGGGTGATTGCTCGGATCAAACAGGAGAGAGCTTCAGTAATTATAATTGCGCCTGCGTGGCCACGCAGGACTTGGTATGCGGATCTAGTGGACATGTCCTCTCTTCCTCGGTGGAAACTTCCAGTGAGACAGGACCTTCTCATTCAAGGTCCTTTCCAACCTCCAAATCTACTTTCTCTGCAGCTGACTGCTTGGAGATTAAACGCTTGATTTTATCTAAGTGGGGGGTCTCTGATTCGGTCATCGATACTTTGATTCAGGCACGTAAGCCTGTCACTAGAAAGATCTATCATAAGATATGGCGTAAATATCTTTTTTGGTGTGGATCCAAGGGCTACTCATGGATTAAAGTTAAGATTCCCAGGATTCTGTCTTTTCTTCAAGAAGGATTGGAGAAAGGGTTATCTGCGAGTTCCTTAAAGGGACAAATTTCTGCTTTTTCAATTTTGATACACAAACGTTTGGCAGATGTTCCAGATGTTCAGTCTTTTTGTCAGGCTCTAACCAGAATTAAGCCTGTGTTTAGACCGATTGCTCCACCCTGGAGTTTGTATTTAGTTCTTAATGTTCTTCAAGGGGTTCCGTTTGAACCCATGCATTCCATACATATTAAGTTGTTATCTTGGAAAGTTTTGTTTTTGGTTGCCATTTCTTCTGCTCGTAGAGTTTCTGAGGTTTCAGCGTTACAATGTGATTCGCCTTATCTTATCTTTCATTCTGATAAGGTGGTTTTATGTACCAAACCTGGTTTCCTTCCTAAGGTTGTTTCTAATAAGAATATTAATCAGGAAATTGTTGTTCCTTTATTATGTCCTAACCCTTCTTCTAAGAAGGAGCGTATGTTGCATAACCTGGACGTGGTCCGTGCCCTGAAGTTTTACTTGCAGGCGACTAAGGATTTCCGTCAATCATCTTCATTATTCATTGTTTTTTCTGGAAAGCGTAGGGGTCAGAAAGCTACGGCTACCTCTTTCTTTTTGGCTGAAGAGTATTATCTGTCTGGCATATGAGACTGCTGGACAGCAGCCTCCTGAAAGAATTACGGCTCATTCTACTAGGGCTGTGGCTTCCTCATGGGCATTTAAAAACGATGCTTCTGTTGAACAGATTTGCAAGGCTGCGACTTGGTCGTCTCTTCACACTTTTTCCAAATTTTATACTTTTGCTTCTTCTGAGGCTGGTTTTGGGAGAAGGGTTCTTCAAGCAGTGGTGCCTTCCGTTTAGGTTCCTGTCTTGTCCCTCCCTTTCATCCGTGTCCTGTAGCTTTGGTATTGTATCCCACAAGTAAGGATGAAATCCGTGGACTCGTCATATCTTGTAGAAGAAAAGGAAATTTATGCTTACCTGATAAATTTATTTCTTCTATGATATGACGAGTCCACGGCCCACCCTGTCATTTTTAAGACGGGTTTAGATTTTTATATTTTTTATAAACTTCAGTCACCTCTGCACCTTTGGCTTTTCCTTTCTCTTCCTATCTTCGGTCGAATGACTGGAGGTGGAGGGAAGGGAGGAGCTATATATACAGCTTTGCTGTGGTGCTCTTTGCCACTTCCAGTTAGCAGGAGGATAAATCCCACAAGTAAGGATGAAATCCGTGGACTCGTCATATCGTAGAAGAAATAAATTTATCAGGTAAGCTTAAATTTCCTTTTTGTTCGTCCAACCTGCACCGTGATCAAAACAGATGCAAGCCTTTCAGGTTGGGGAGCTGTCTGGGGATCTCTGACAGCACAAGGGGTTTGGAAATCTCAAGAGGCGAGTTTACCAATCAATATTTTGGAACTCCGTGCGTTTTTCAGGGCTCTTCAGATTTGGCCTCTCTTGAAGAGAGAACTGTTCATTTGTTTTCAGACAGACAATATCACAACTGTGGCATATGTCAATCATCAGGGTGGGGCTCACAGTCCCCAAGCTATGAAAGAAGTATCTCGGATACTTGCCTGGGCGGAATCCAGCTCCTGTCTAATTTCTGCGGTCCATATCCCAGGTATAGACAATTGGGAAGCGGATTATCTCAGCCGTCAGACTTTACATCCGGGAGAGTGGTCTCTTCACCCAGATGTTTTTTCAAATTGTTCAGATGTGGGGGCTTCCAGAAATAGATCTGATGGCATCTCATCTAAACAAGAAACTTCCCAGGTACCTGTCCAGGTCCAGGGATCCTCAGGCGGAGGCAGTGGATGCATTGACACTTCCTTGGAATTATCAACCTGCCTATATTTTTCCGCCTCTAGTTCTCCCAAGAGTGATTTCCAAAATCATCATGGAGCAATCGTTTGTGCTGCTGGTAACTCCAACATGGCCACACAGGTTTTGGTATGCGGCTCTTGTTTGGATGTCCAGTTGCCAACCTTGGCCACTTCCGTTAAGACCAGACCTTCTATCTCAAGGTCCATTTTTTTACATCAGGATCTCAAATCATTAAATTTGAAGGTATGGAAATTGAACGCTTAGTGCTTAGTCATAGAGGTTTCTCTGACTCAGTAATTAAAACTATGTTGCAGGCTCGTAAATCTGTTTCTAGAAAGATTTATAATCGTGTTTGGAAGACCTACATTTCATGGTGTTCTTCTCATAACTTCACTTTGCATTCTTTTAGAATTCCTAGAATTTTACAGTTTCTTCAGGATGGTTTGGATAAGGGTTTGTCTGCAAGTTCTTTGAAAGGACATATTTCTGCTCTATCTGTCTTATTCCACAGAAAAATTGCTAAACTTCCTGATATTCATTGTTTTGTACAGGCGTTGGTTCGTATCAAGCCTGTCATTAAATCAATCTCTCCTCCCTGGAGTCTTAATTTGGTTTTAAAGGCTTTGCAGGCTCCTCCGTTTGAGCCTATGCATTCTTTGAACATTAAATAGCTTTCTTGGAAGTGTTGTTTCTTTTGGCCATCTCTTCTGCTAGAAGAGTTTCTGAATTATCTGCTCTTTCTTGTGAGTCTCCTTTTCTGATTTTTCATCAGGATAAGGCGGTTTTGCGGACTTCATTTAAATTCTTACCTAAGGTTGTGAATTCCAACAATATTAGTAGAGAAATTGTTGTCCCTTCCTTGTGTCCTAATCCTAAGAATTCTTTGGAAAGATCCTTACATTCTTTGGATGTGGTGAGAGCTTTGAAATATTATGTTGAAGCTACTAAAGATTTCAGGAAGACTTCTAGTCTATTTGTTATCTTTTCTGGTTCTAGGAAAGGTCAGCAGGCTTCTGCTGTTTCCTTGGCTTCGTGGTTAAATCTTTTGATTCATCACACTTATTTGGAGTCAGGTAAATCCCCGCCTCAGAGGATTATGGCTCATTCTACTAGGTCTGTTTCCACTTCCTGGGCTTTTAAAAATGAAGCTTCAGTCGATCAGATTTGCAAAGCAGCAACTTGGTCTTCTTTGCATACATTTACTAAATTCTACCATTTTGATGTTTTTTCTTCAGAAGCAGTTTTTGGTAGAAAAGTTCTTCAGGCAGCTGTTTCAGTTTGATTCTTCTGCTTATAATTTCAGTTTTTTTCTTTTTCTTTATAAGATTAAAATTTATGATTTGGGTTGTGGATTAATTTTTCTCAGCGGAATTGGCTGTCTTTATTTTTATCCCTCCCTCTCTAGTGACTCTTGTGTGGAGTTCCACATCTTGGGTATTTGCTATCCCCTACGTCACTTGCTAATTACATGAAAGAAAACATAATTCATGTAAGAATTTACCAGATAAATTCATTTTTCTTTCATGTAATTAGCAAGAGTCCATGAGCTAGTGACGTATGGGATATACATTCCTACCAGGAGGGGCAAAGTTTCCCAAACCTCAAAATGCCTATAAATACACCCCTCACCACACCCACAATTCAGTTTTACAAACTTTGCCTCCCATGGAGGTGGTGAAGTAAGTTTGTGCTAGATTCTACGTTGATATGCGCTTCGCAGCAGGCTGAAGCCCGGTTTTCCTCTCAGAGTGCAGTGAATGTCAGAAGGATGTGAAGAGAGTATTGCCTATTTGAATACAATGGTCTTTTTCTAGGGGATCTATTTCATAGGTTCTCTGTTATCGGTTGTAGAGATTTCTTCTCCTACCTCCCTTTTCAGATCGACGATATACTCTTATATACCATTACCTCTACTGATTCTCGTTTCAGTACTGGTTTGGCTATCTACTATATGTAGATGAGTGTCTTAGGGTAAGTAAGTCTTATTTTATTTATGACACTCTAAGCTATGGTTGGGCACTTTATATGTAAAGTTCTAAATATATGTGTTTAAACTTATATTTGCCATGATTCAGGATAATCAGTATTCCTTCATTCAGACTGTCAGTTTCATTATTTGGGATAATGCATATGAATAAATATTTTTTTCTTACCTTAAAAATTTTCAATTGACTTTTTTCCTTGCGGGCTGTTAGGCTCGCGGGGACAGAAAATGCTTCAATTTATTGCGTCATTCTTGGCGCAAACTTTTTTGGCGCAAAGTTTTGTCATTTCCGGCGCCATTGTTGACGCCGGAAGTTTGTTAGTAGTTGCGTCATTTTTTGACGCATGTTTGTTACTGATGTTTTTTTGCGCCAAAAAATGTGGGCGTCGTTTTCGGCGCCAGAGGATGTGGCGACATATTTGGCGCCAAAAAATATAGGCATTGTACTTGGCGCCAATAATGTGGGCGTCATACTTGGCGCCAAAAAATGTGGGCGTCATACTTGGTCCACCTTTTCACATTATTTAAGTCTCACTTTTTCATTGCTTTTGGTTGCTGGAGGCTGGTTTATTTTGCGTTTTTTTCCCATTCCTGAAACTGTCATTTAAGGAATTTGATAATTTTGCTTTATATGTTGTTTTTTCTATTACATATTGCAAGATGTCACAACCTGACCCTGGATCAGAATCTACTTCTGGAAAGACGCTGCCTGATGCTGGTTCTACCAAAGTTAAGTGCATTTGTTGTAAACTTTCGGTAACTGTTCCTCCGGCTGTGGTTTGTGTTAGTTGTCATGATAAACTTTCTAACGCTGATAATGTCTCCATTAGTAATAATCCTTTATCTGTTGTTTTTCCTTCAACAACTAAAGTTCAGGATGTCCCTGTTAATGTAAAAGAATTTGTTTCTAATTCTATTAGGAAGGCTCTGTCTGTTATTCCTCCTTCCAGTAAACGTAAAAGGTCTTTTAAAACTTCTCATATTTCAGATTAATTTTTAAGTGACCGCCATCATTCTGACGTATCTGTTTCTGATGAGGATCTATCTGGTTCAGAAGATTCTGCCTCAGATATTGACACTGATAAATCTTCATATTTATTTAAGATGGAGTTTATTCGTTCTTTACTTAAAGAAGTGTTGATTGCATTAGATATGGAGGAGTCTAGTCCTCTTGATACTAAATCTACTAAGCGTTTAAATTCGTTTTTTAAACCTCATGTAGTTATTCCAGAAGTTTTTCCAGTTCCTGATGCTATTTCAGAAGTAATTTCTAGGGAATGGAATAGTCTGGGTACTTCATTTACTCCTTCTCCAAGGTTTAAGAAATTGTACCCTGTGCCATCTGATAGATTAGAATTTTGGGACAAAATTCCTAAAGTTGATGGGGCTATCTCTACTCTTGCTAAACGTACTACTATTCCTACGGCGGATAGTACTTCCTTTAAGGATCCTTTAGATAGGAAGCTTGAATCCTTTTTAAGGAGAGCTTATTTATGTTCAGGTAATCTTCTTAGACCTGCTATTTCTTTGACTGACGTTGCTGCAGCTTCCACTTTCTGGTTGGAGGCTTTAGCACAACAAGTGTCAGACCATAATGCTTATAGCATTGTTAAACTTCTTCAACATGCTAATAACTTTTGTTTGTGATGCCATTTTTGATATCATTAGAATTGATGTCAGGTATATGTCTTTAGCTATTCTAGCTAGAAGAGCTTTATGGCTTAAATCTTGGAATGCAGATATGACTTCTAAGTCAACATTGCTTTCTCTTTCTTTCTAAGGTAATAAATTATTTGGTTCACAGTTGGATTCTATAATTTCAACTGTTACTGGGGGGAAAGGAACCTTTTTGCCTCAGGACAAAAAAATCTAAAGGTAAATATAGGGCTGCTAATCGTTTTCGTTCCTTTCGTCAGAATAAAGAACAGAAGCCAGACCCTTCCCCTAAAGGAACGGTTTCCGTTTGGAAACCTTCTCCAGTCTGGAATAAATCCAAGCCTTTTAGAAAGTCAAAACCAGCTCCCAAATCCGCATGAAGATGCGGCCCTCATTCCAGCACAGCTGGTAGGGGGCAGGTTACGATTTTTCAAAGATATTTGGATCAATTCGATTCACAGTCTTTGGATTCAGAACATTGTTTCACAAGGGTGCAGAATAGGTTTCAAGGTAAGGCCGCCTGTGAGAAGATTTTTTCTCTCACGCATTCCAGTAAACCCAGTGAAGGCTCAGGCGTTTCTGAAATGTGTTTCAGACCTAGAGTTGGCTGGGGTAATTGTGCCAGTTCCAGTTCTGGAACGGGGTCTGGGGTTTTACTCAAATCTATTCATTGTACCAAAGAAGGAGAATTCCTTCAGACCAGTTCTGGATCTAAAAATATTGAATCGTTATGTAAGGATACCAACATTCAAAATGGTGACTATAAGGACTATTCTGCCTTTTGTTCAGCAAGGGCATTATATGTCTACAATAGACTTACAGGATGCATATCTTCATATTCCAATTCATCCAGATCACTATCAGTTCCTGAGATTTTCTTTTCTTGACAAGCATTACCAGTTTGTTGCCCTTCCGTTTGGCCTAGCAACAGCTCCAAGGATCTTTTCAAAGGTTCTCGGTGCCCTTCTCTCTGTAATCAGAGAACAGGGTATTGCGGTATTTCCTTATTTGGACGATATCTTGGTACTTGCTCAGTCTTTACATTCTGCAGAATCTCATACGAATCAACTTGTGTTGTTTCTTCAAAGACATGGTTGGAGGATCAATTTACCAAAGAGTTCTTTGATTCCTCAGACAAAGGTAACCTTTTTGGGTTTTCAAATAGATTCAGTGTCCATGACTTTGTCTCTAACAGAAAAGAGACGTCTGAAGTTGGTTTCAGCTTGTCGAAACCTTCAGTCTCAATCATTCCCTTCGGTAGCTTTGTGCATGGAAATTCTAGGTCTCATGACTGCTGCATCGGACGCGATCCCTTTTGCTCGTTTTCACATGAGACCTCTCCAGCTATGTATGCTGAACCAGTGGTGCAGGGATTATACAAAGATATCACAATTAATATCCTTAAATCCCAATGTTCGGTCTTCTCTGACTTGGTGGTTGAATCACCATCGTCTAATTCAAGGTGCCTCTTTTGTTCGTCCAACCTGGACTGTGATCTCAACAGATGCGAGTCTGTCAGGTTGGGGAGCTGTATGGGGATCTCTGACAGCGCAGGGAGTTTGGGAATTTCAGGAGGCGAAATTACCAATCAACATTTTGGAACTCCGTGCGATTTTCAGAGCTCTTCAGTTCTGGCCTCTTCTGAAGAGAGAATCGTTTATTTGTTTTCAGACAGACAATGTCACAACCGTGGCGTATGTCAATCATCAAGGTGGGACTCACAGTCCTCAGGCTATGAAAGAAGTATCTCGGATACTTGTATGGGCGGAATCCAGCTCCTGTCTAATCTCTGCGGTTCACATCCCAGGTGTAGACAATTGGGAAGCGGATTATCTCAGTCGCCAGACGTTACATCCGGGCGAATGGTCTCTTCACCCAGAGGTATTTCTTCAGATTGTTCAAATCTGGGGACTTCCAGAAATAGATCTGATGGCCTCTCATCTAAACCAGAAACTTCCCAGGTATCTGTCCAGATCCAGGGATCCTCAGGCGGAAGCAGTGGATGCATTGTCGCTTACATGGAATTATCAACCTGCTTATATCTTTCCGCCTTTAGTTCTTCTTCCAAAAGTGATTTAAATTCTAATGGAACGTTTGTTTGTATTGCTGGTGGCTCCAGCATGGCCTCACAGGTTTTGGTATGCGGATCTCGTTTGGATGGCAAGTTGCCAACCTTGGACACTTCCGTTAAGGCCAGACCTTCTATCTCAAGGCCCATTTTTCCATCAGGATCTCAAATCATTAAATTTGAAGGTATGGAGATTGAACGCTTGATTCTTAGTCATAGAGGTTTCTCTGACTCAGTGATTAATACTATGATTCAGGCTCGTAAATCTGTGTCTAGAAAGATTTATTACCGAGTCTGGAAGACTTACATTTCTTGGTGTTCTTCTCATAAATTCTCTTGGTATCCTTTTAGAATTTCTAGAATTTTACAGTTTCTTCAGGATGGTTTGGATAAGGGTTTGTCTGCAAGCTCTTTGAAAGGTCAAATCTCTGCTCTTTCTGTTCTTTTTCACAGAAAAATTGCTAATCATCCTGATATTCATTGTTTCGTACAGGCTTTGGTTCATATCAAGCCTGTCATTAAGTCAATCTCTCCTCCTTGGAGTCTTAATTTGGTTCTGAGGGCTTTACAGGCTCCTCCGTTTGAACCTATGCATTCTCTGGATATTAAATTACTTTCTTGGAAAATGTTGTTCCTTTTGGTCATCTCTTCTGCTAGAAGAGTTTCTGAGTTATCTGCTCTTTCTTGTGAATCTCCTTTTCTGATTTTTCATCAGGATAAGGCGGTGTTGCGGACTTCATTTAAATTTTTACCTAAGGTTGTGAATTCTAACAACATTAGTAGAGAAATTGTTTTCCCTTCATTGTGTCCTAATCCTAAGAATTCTCTGGAGAGATCTTTACATTCTTTGGACGTAGTAAGAGCTTTGAAATATTATGTTGAAGCTACTAAAGGTTTTAGAAAGACTTCTAGTCTATGTGTTATCTTTTCTGGTTCCAGGAAAGGTCAGAAGGCTTCTTCCATTTGTTTGGCATCTTGGTTAAAATCTTTGATTCTTCATGCTTATGTAGAGTCGGGTAAGTCCCTGCCTCAAAGGATTATGGCTCATTCTACTAGGTCAGTTTCTACTTCCTGGGCTTTTAGGAATGAAGCTTCTGTTGATCAAATTTGCAAAGCAGCAACTTGGTCTTCTTTGCATACTTTTACTAAATTCTACCATTTTGATGTTTTTTCTTCTTCTGAAGCAGTTTTTGGTAGAAAAGTTCTTCAGGCAGCTGTTTCAGTTTGATTCTTCTGCTTATAATTTTAGTTTTTTTCATTATAAGATTAAAACTTTTTGATTTGGGTTGTGGATTATTTTTCAGCGGAATTGGCTGTCTTTATTTTATCTCTCCCTCTCTAGTGACTCTTACGTGGAAGTTCCACATCTTGGGTATCTGCTATCCCATACGTCACTAGCTCATGGACTCTTGCTAATTACATGAAAGAAAACATAATTTATGTAAGAACTATTATTATTATTACTATTATTCCAATTCCTTATTTTGATGCTTTCGCTCCTTTCTTATCACCCCACTTCTTGGCTATTCGTTAAACTGAATTGTGGGTGTGGTGAGGGGTGTATTTATAGGCATTTTGAGGTTTGGGAAACTTTGCCCCTCCTGGTAGGAATGTATATCCCATACGTCACTAGCTCATGGACTCTTGCTAATATGAAAGAAATGAATTTATCAGGTAAGTTCTTACATAAATTATGTTCTTTCATATTGGCAAGAGTCCATGAGGCCCACCCTTTTTATGGTGGTTATGATTTTTTTGTATAAAGCACAATTATTCCAATTCCTTTGTTGATGGTTTTTTACTCCTTTCTTTATCACCCCACTACTTGGCTATTCGTTAAACTGAATTAGGGGTGTATTTATAGGCATTTTGAGGTTTGGGAAACTTTGCCCCTCGTGGTAGGATTGTATATCCCATACGTCACTATCTCATGGACTCTTGCCAATATGAAAGAAATGAATTTATCAGGTAAATTCTTACATAAATTATGTTTTTCCCACGCCGTAGGGAAAATGGCTAGAGGACATATTTTCAATCAGTGAAAGTGTGATTGATTCAGTAGTAGCTATTCCGAATGTTTCTTCCCTGTAACCTGAAAGAGGAAGATACTTCAGTAGTATCTGAAGGGGAATTCTCAGATTCAGATGGGGTAATACCTTTATCTGATCTTGAGTTTGTTTTCTTTCAGTTTTAGCTTGAATACCTCCATTTGTTACTTGAGGAGGTTTTAGCTACCCTGGGCGACTCCGACACTACCGGCATAGTCTATCCTTGAGAGTCCAGTAAGTTATACTAATATTGTGACATGCCCTTCATGGTGGAAGTTTTTCCTGTAACAGATAGGGCTATAGAGATATTTGCTCAGGAATAGGAGAAGCTGGGTATCCCTTTTTTCTCCTCCCCTATATTTAAAAGGATGTTTTCTATAGCAGACTCTATCAAGGAGTCTTGGCAGACGATACCCAGGGTGAATGAGAATTTCCACGCTAGCAAAGGGAGATACTATTCCCATAGAGGATAATAGTTCCTTAAGGACCCTATGCATTAGAAGGACCCAATGGATAGAAGTTAGAGGGTTTACATTGACAACCTGCGGTTGGTATGGCTTCTGTCACCAGTTCGGCGGCATACTGGTTTGATGCATTGTCTTTCTATTGGACATACACCCCTCTTGAAGGGTTAGGATAAAGGCCCTTAAGTTAGTAAACTCCTTTAATACAGAGGATTATTAAGCTGGGAGCTATGATTCAGGCTTTGCCATGTTAGCCGCAGAGCATTATAGTTAAAATCTTGGTCTGCGGATGTTTCATCTACAGGATAAGAGAAATTAGCAAAAAGGACGTCGGAGATAATTTAGTTTCTTCCTGGAAGACCCAATCAGTCTTAGAATAGGGGAAAACAGCCCAAAATGTCTGCTGTTGAATGAAAGACGGCATGAAGGGCGTGCACCCAATCTGTAAGGGGGCAGGTTTTCCTTCTTCAATCAGGCTTGGGTTTGTGTTTTCATGATCCCTGGGTGGTGTACATTAGTGTCCCAGGGATACAAATTAGAGATCATGACTTTCCTCCCAGGGGCAGGTTTCTGCTTTCAAGATTATCGGCAGACCAGACAAAAAGAGAGGCATTCTTACGCTGTGTACGGATCCTCTCCGACCTGGGAGTGATATTTCCTGGTTCAATGCAGGAATGAGGTCTGGGATGCTATTCCTATCTGTTCGGGGTTCCCAAGAATTAGGGAACCTTCAGACCTATTTTAGAATCCACACAGGGTTCTCAGAGTGCCGTATTCAAGGTGGAAACTATCGTTCCATTCTTTCTTTGGTCCAAGAGGGTCAATTCTGACCACGGGGGATTTGAATGATGCATACTTGCATGTTCCCATCCACAAGGACTATCTCAAATTTCTAAGGTTTGCCTTTCCAGACAAAGATTCCAACTCGTGACTCTTTCCGGCCCTGTCACAGTTCTCTGAATTTTCTCAAGGGTTCCGGGATCACTGCTGGTGGTGCTCCGATTTGTGGAGCATTGCAGTGGCACCTTCTCTGGACGACATTCTGGTTCAGGCGCCTTCTTTTAAACAAGAAGGATTTTGCATGATTTTTCCTGCTGTCTCCCGGATGGAAGGTGAATTTGTTAAAGAGTTTCTTAGTTCCAACTACAAGGGTAGTTTTCTTAGAGAGCTATATTAGTCTCCTCATTAATGAAGCTGACAGTAGTCTGGAATTCAAAGATTCTCGATTCTTGCCTAGCACTTCAGTCCCATCAGTGGCTCAGTGCATGGAGGCAATTGGTCTGATGGTAGCGGCAATGGACATCCTTCCAGTCGCCCGTGTTCACTTCAGTTCTTGGCAGTTAAGAATACTTTGGTGGTTGTCTCAGGATCCTTGTTCCCAGGGAACCTGCTTTCGCAGTTCTTCTGGGTGAATGTGACAACAGATGCCAGCCTTTTGGGCTGGGGAACTGTTTGGGGCCCTCTAAGAACAGGGAACATGGACTTGGGTGGAGTCTGTTCTTCCCATAAATGTGTTGAAATTGAGAGTAATCTTCAATTCTCTCCTAGCCTGGCCTCAGTTAGCTTCGGCCTGGTTTATCAGGTTTAAGTTAGATCTTACTTAAGAGTTTTCTTGGCCATGACAGAAGTAGCCAAGATTGTTCAGTGGGCTGAGACCCACAATTACTGTCTGTCGACGACCCACATCCCAGAGGGGACTTCTGAGAGGCAGTCTTTGTAAGTAGGCAGACTTTTTACCCAGGGGAGTGGGAACTCCAGCCGGGAGTGTTTTTCCAGCCTTATTCTCAATGGGGTCAGTTGCAATTGAGTCTCATGGCTTCTCGACAGAATGTCAAGCTTCTGAGGTACGGGTTGAGGTCTAAGATACATCAGGCTGTTCTAATAGATGCTTTAGCGTTACCTTGGAATTTGTCTTGCATACTTAATTCCTCTGTTTGATTTTTCTCCTGGCGTCTTGGCTTGAACTAAGCAGGAGAGGGCATCAGTGATCCTCATTTCACCGGCATGGCCCGCAGGATTGGTATGCAGTCCTGGTGGACATGTCACATCTTCCACCTGGGAGTCTCCGTGGAGGAAGGACCTTCTACTTCAAGGACCCTTCTTTATCCAAAAATAGTTTCTCTGAAGCTGACTACTGGAAGATGGAAGCTTTATTTTATCTAAGCATGGATTAGGAATTGGATATTGAGACCATGAATCGGGCTCGTAAGCCTGTGTCTAGGAAAATTTTACCCATATGACATGGCGTAAATATTTATACTGATGTGAATCCAAGGGATACTCTTAAATGGAGTAGGGTTCGGATTCCTATAATTTTTTCCAAGAAATAGCTACCATGTCTATTTTGTTACATGTTCCTCTGGTGGACATCCCAGACGTACATTCGTTTGGTCAGGCCTTGGCTAGGATCAGGCCTGTGTTCAAATCAGTTACTCCGCCTTGGAGTCTTAATTTAGTTCTTAAGGTTCTTCAGAGGGCTCCGTTTGAGCCGCTGCATTCCTTAGATATTTTCTCTGCTTATAGTGTGTCAGAGCTCTCGGCTTTACAGTATGAGTCTCCTTTCTTTATGTTCATTCGTATAAGGTGGATTTACGTTGTAATTTAGGGTTTCTCCCTAAAATGGTTCAGATGGGAACACTAATCAGGAGATTGTTTACTTGTATCCTAATCTTCCTTTTATGAGGAACGGCTTCTACTCAATCTGGACGTGGTATGTGCACTATTCATTTTTGTACAGGAGACTAAGGATATTTCTCAGTCTTCTTTTACTTTATGGCTGAAGAGTATCATTTGCTTTTGAGATGGTTGGTCAGCAGTCTCCTGAGGGATTTACGGCTTTATCTATGAGGGTTGTTCCCTCTTCATGGGCATTCAATTTGAAGCCTTATGGAGCAGATTTGCAAGTTCGCAACCTGGTCCTCTCTTCACACTTTTTCAGATTTTAAATTTGACTCTCTTTCCTTGGCTGAGGCCTCTTTTGGGGAAAGGTTTGTCAAGCAGTGGTGCCTTCCGTTTAGGTTTCCTGTCTTGGCCCTCCCTTATCATCTGTGTACTCTAGCTTGGGTATTGATTCCCAACAGTAATTAAGATGATCTGTAGACTCATCGTGTCATTAAAAAGAAAAGAAAATTTATGCTTACCTGATGATAAATTTATTTCTTTTTTGACATGAGTCAACCTTTTTTGACGCCTCTGCACCTTATTTTTTCCTTTCTTTCCTTTACTTCAGTCGAATGACTGGGGTGGGAGGGAAGGGAGGAGATATTTAACTGCTTTGCTGTGGTGCCCTTTGCCGCCTCCTGATATTCCCAACAGTAATTAAGATGATCCGTGGACTCATCGTGTCGAAAAAGATATACAATTTATCAGGTAAGCATAAATTTTCTTTTTCTTTCTAATGACAAGGTGAGTCCACGGATCATCATAATTACTGTTGGGAATACCAACTAGCCAAGTCTCACACGGACTTAGTGTTGGCCTTTCTAAGGTCTCACGGGTGGAAAGTGAACGTAAAAAAGAGTTCTCTTTTCCCCCCCTCACAAGAGTTTCATTTCTAGGGACTCTGATAGACTCGGTGGACATGAAAATATTTCTGACGGAGGTCAGGAAATCAAAGATTTTGTCCACCTGCCGAGTTCTTCATTCCATTCCTCGGCCGTCAGTGGCTCAGTGTATGGAGGTAATCAGACTAATGGTAGCGGCAATGGACATAGTTCCATTTGCTCGCTTGCATCTCAGACCACTGCAACTATGCATGCTCAGTGGAATGGGGATTATGTGGATTTAGCTCATCAGATAAATCTGGATCAAGAGACCAGAGACTCTCTTTAGTGGTTGTCACAGGATCATCTGTCCCAGGGAATGTGTTTCAGCAGGCCAGAATGGGTTATAGTGACGACAGACGCCAGTCTTCTCGGCTGGGGTGCAGTCTGGAATTCCCTGAAAGCTCAGGGTTTGTGGACTCGGGAGGAGGCTCTCCTACCGATAAATATTCTGGAATTAAGAGTGATATTCAATGGCCTTAGCTGGCTTCGGCCAGATTCATCAGGTTTCAGTCGGACAACATCACGACTGTGGCTTATATCAATCATCAGGGCGGAACAAAGAGTTCCTTAGCTATGATAGAGATCGCAAGGATAATCCAATGGGCAGAGGCTCACTCTTGCCATCTGTCAGCGATCTATATCCCAGGTGTAGAGAACTGGGAGGCAGATTTTCTAAGTCGTCAGACTTTTCATCCGGGGGAGTGGGAACTCCATCCGGAGGTGTTTGCTCAGCTGGTTCGGCTATGGGGCACACCAGAGTTGGATTTGATGGCGTCTCGTCAGAACGCCAAACTTCCTCGTTACGGCTCCAGGTCAAGGGATCCTCAGGCTGAGCATCAGTGATTTGGTAGCACCTGCGTGGCTACGCAGGACTTGGTATGCAGATCTGGTGGACATGTCATCCCTTCCACCATGGTCTCTGCCATTGAGACAGGACCTTCTAATTCAAGGTCCATTCAAGCATCCAAATCTAATTTCTCTGCAACTGACTGCTTGGAGATTGAATGCTTGATTCTATCAAAGCGGGGTTTCTCTGAGTCAGTCATAAATACCTTGATTCAGGCTTGAAAGCCTGTTACCAGGAAAATTTATCATAAGATATGGCGTAAATATCTTTTTTGGTGCGAATCCAAAGGCTTCTCCTGGAGTAAAATCAGGATTCCTAGGATTTTGTCTTTTCTCCAAGAGGGATTGGAGAAAGGATTATCAGCTAGTTCCTTAAAGGGACAGATATCTGCTCTGTCTATTTTGTTGCACAAGCGTCTGGCAGATGTTCCAGACTTTCGGGCTTTTGTCAGGCTTCAGCTAGAATTAAGCCTGTGTTTAAAAATATTGCTCCGCCATGGAGTCTAAATTTAGTTCTTAGAGTTCTTCAGGGTGTTCCGTTTGAACCCATGCATTCCATAGATATTAAGCTTTTATCTTGGAAAGTTTTGTTCCTAGTTGCTATCTCTTCAGCTCGAAGAGTTTCTGAACTATCTGCATTACAATGTGACTCTCCTTATCTTGTGTTCCATGCTGATAAGGTGGTTTTGCGTACCAAGCCTGGGTTCCTACCTAAGGTTGTTACTAACAGGAATATCAATCAAGAAATTGTTGTTCCTTCTCTGTGTCCTAATCCTTCTTGTAAGAAGGAACGTCTGTTGCACAACTTGGACGTGGTTCATGCTTTGAAATTTTATTTGCAGGCAACCAAAGATTTTCGTCAAACATCTTCTTTGTTTGTTGTCTATTCTGGAAAGCGTAGGGGTCAAAAGGCTACGGCGTCTTCTCTTTCCTTTTGGCTGAAAAGCATCATCCGTTTGGCTTATGAGACTGCTCGACAGCAGCCTCCTTAAAGGATTACAGCTCATTCTACTAGAGCGGTAGCTTCCACATGGGCTTTTAAAAATGATGCTTCTGTTGAACAGATTTGTAAGGCTGCAACTTGGTCGTCGCTTCATACCTTTTCAAAATTTTATAAATTTGATACTTTTGCTTCTTCGGAGGCTATTTTTGGGAGAAATGTTTTGCAAGCAGTGGTGCCTTCCGTTTAGGTTCCTGTCTTGTCCCTCCCTTCATCCGTGTCCTAAAGCTTTGGTATTGGTATCCCACAAGTTAGGATGAATTTGTGGACTCGGTACATCATGCAAAAGAAAACAACAAAATTTATGCTTACCTGATAAATTTCTTTCTTTTGCGATGTACCGAGTCCACGGCCCGCCCTGTCTATTCAAGACAGATAGTATTTTTTTATGTAAACTTCAGTCACCTCTGCACCTTATAGTTTCTCCTTTTCTTCCTTGGCCTTCGGTCGAATGACTGGGGGGTGGAGTTAAGGGGGGAGCTATATAGACAGCTCTGCTGTTGTGCTCTCTTTGCTACTTCCTGTCAGGAAGGACAATATCCCACAAGTTAGGATGAATCCGTGGACTCGGTACATCGCAAAAGAAAGAAATTTATCAGGTAAGCATAAATTTTATTTTTTCCATCAGGTCCTCAAATCATTAAATTTGAAGGTATTGAGATTGAACGCTTAGTGCTTAAAGGGACAGTCTAGGCCAAAATAAACTTTCATGATTCAGATAGAGCATGTAATTTTAAACAATTTTCCAATTTACTTTTATCACCAATTTTGCTTTGTTCTCTTGGTATTCTTAGTTGAAAGCTTAACCTAGGAGGTTCATATGCTAATTTCTTAGACCTTGAAGCCCACCTCTTTCAGATTGCATTTTAACAGTTTTTCACCACTAGAGAGTGTTGGTTCACGTATTTCATATAGATAACACTGTGCTCGTGCACGAGAAGTTATCTGGGAGCAGGCACTGATTGGCTAGACTGCAAGTCTGTCAAAAGAACTGAAAAAAGGGGCAGTTTGCAGAGGCTTAGATACAAGATAATCACAGATGTTAAAAGTATATTATTATACCTGTGTTGGGTATGCAAAACTGGGAAATGGGTAATAAAGGGATTATCTATCTTTTAAAACAATAAAAATTCTGGCGTAGACTGTCCCTTTAATTATAGAGGTTTCTCTGACTCAGTGATTAATATTATGTTGCAGGCTCGTACATCTGTGTCTAGAAAGATTTATTATCGAGTTTGGAAGACTTGCATTTCATGGTGTTCTTCTCATAAATTCTCTTGGCATTCTTTTAGAATTCCTAGAATTTTACAGTTCCTTCAGGATGGTTTAGATAAGGGTTTGTCTGCAAGTTCCTTGAAAGGACAAATATCTGCTCTTTCTGTTCTGTTTCACAGAAAAATTGCTAATCTTCCTGATATTCATTGTTTTGTACAGGCTTTGTTTTTTATTAAGCCTGTCATTAAATCAATCTCTCCTCCTTGGAGTCTTAATTTGGTTTTGAAAGCTTTACAGGCTCCTCCGTTTGAGCCTATGCATTCTCTGGACATTAAATTACTTTCTTGGAAAGTATTGTTCCTTTTGGCCATCTCTTCTGCTAGAAGAGTTTCTGAATTATCTGCTCTTTCTTGTGTGTCTCATTTTCTGATTTTTCATCAGGATAAGGCGGTTTTGTGGACTTCATTTACATTTTTACCTAAGGTTGTGAATTCCAACAACATTAGTAGAGAAATTGTTGTCCCTTCATTGTGTCCTAATCCTAAGAATTCTCTGGAGAGATCTTTACATTATTTGGATGTGGTAAGAGCTTTGAAATATTATGTTAAAGCTACTAAAGATTTCAGAAAGACTTCTCGTCTATTTGTTATCGTTTCTGGTTCTAGGAAAGGTCAGAAGGCTTCTGCTATTTCCTTGGCATCTTGGTTAAAGCTTTTGATTCATCATGCTTATTTGTAGTCGGGTAATTCCCCGCCTCAGAGGATTACGGCTCATTCTACTAGGTCAGTTTCTACTTCCTGGGCTTTTAGGAATGAAGCTTCTGTTGATTAGATTTGCAAAGCAGCAACTTGGTCTACTTTTGCATACTTTTACTAAATTCTACAATTTTGATGTTTTTTCTTCTTCAGAAGCAGTTTTTGGTAGAAAAGTACTTCAGGCAGCTGTTTCAGTTTGATTCTTCTGCTTATAATTTCAGTTTATTTCATTATAAGATTAAAACTTTTGATTTGGGTTGTGGATTCATTTTTCAGCGGAATTGGCTGTCTTTATTTTTTATCCCTCCCTCTCTAGTGACTCTTGCATGGAATGCCACATCTTGGGTATTTGCTATCCCATACTTCACTAGCTCATGGACTCTTGCCAATTACATGAAAGAAAACATAATTTATGTAAGAATTTACCTGATAAATTCATTTCTTTCATATTGGCAAGAGTCCATGAGATCCACCCTTTTTATGGTGGTTATGATTTTTTTGTATAAAGCACAATTATTCCAATTCTTTGTTGATGCTTTCGCTCCTTTCTTATCACCCCACTTCTTGGCTATTCGTTAAACTGAATTGTGGGTGTGGTGGGGGGTGTATTTATAGGCATTTTGAGGTTTGGGAAACTTTGCCCCTCCTGGTAGGAATGCATATCCCATACGTCACTAGCTCATAGACTCTTGCCAATATGAAAGAAATTAATTTATCGGGTAAATTATTACAGAAATTATGTTTTTTTCCTTTTTTTCCACTTGTGATATTCTGGCTTTATATACTAAGACCAGTTTACTACTAGCAAATGTTTAATAGATTGGTGATTATATAATTACCATTATTGTAAGGGTGCCCCCTATATTTTGCTTCTATTTACAAACACCCTCTGTTTATAAACATAGGAACTTGTGGCTACCTTCCTCACTGCAATTAAATTTATCATAAGCTATTAGGCCGTTTTCTCAGTCTTCCTAGTTAAGGATAGATTGATACTATCCACAAATGTAGAGCCGTAAAAATATAAGTGCAACTCTATGGGTATCGGGGGAAAAAACAATATATTTAAGTCAATCCTGTACATTAAAAATTCTGTCATGAGGGTATGGGCCCAATACCCCACAACAGTAGACAAAGCTCTCACTCCTAGCCTACAACAGCTGATAACTATCATGTTATGGTACATTTAACCAGTTAAATATTACAGTCCCCCCTATATAGGTATGGAAGTAGCCCAGAAGTACCTTAGAGATATGTAAGGATTGTGTGAAACTGTGCTAAAAACATAAATAAACAGCAATATCTCATCAATTGCTTGGTTTAGTATCCCTATAATAACTATGGAGTATATGCACGTATGTAGGCCTTAAGTCCAACACAAAACCATAGACGTAAACTTCTGCCTCTGTGTCCCCTGGGTCTTATGTCTACACAAGCAATGAAACCTAGTAATATACATTAAAATATATCAAGGCTTTCCCCATGAACATATGCAGTAACAGAAACAATTTATGTAATAGAATAGCAGGTTTAAAGGGGAACCATTGTATAATATGTGGGCAAGAGTCAGATGCATTAACTATATAGGTAGCACACAGGACAGGGTAAACACTGAAATGCTCCTTGTCAGCAGGATTGTACAAGAAAATAAATGTCCTTTGATACATGTTAACTTCATGAGCAGAAGGGAAGCTGATTGCATTTCCAATAATGAACTAATTACAAACCTATGTAGTATAGAAAGCCACTTTACTGAAAGCATAAGTCTCAGACTCCAGATAGTCATCATTAGCTTAGCAAAGAAATATGTCTAACAACCTAATCCCCAATGCAAGGTATTCTAGGGACTGGCAGTTATTTCATATCTTGAAAGATCTTGTCTTCTAAGATCTTGCCCTGTGTAGCGATCCACATTAGCCAAACCAGGGGCAGTGAACTGCCAGAAAGCAATTGGACATAGCTTTAAACATGTAGAAATAGTCTCAGGTGTAAAAGCATGGTGGTGAAATATTTCCTGCTCTGGTAGTAAGCTTCCAAAGCAACAAACCAGACTCCAACCTCTGTGAGCATTTTTAGCCTAATCCTGTGGGAGCAGTGAACATCAAGGTTTAGGAGGCTCTGGATCTGGGGGAACGCCGCAGTCAATTCTAGTCAGCAATATAGTCAGGGCAGATATGGCTGTCTTGTAATGCAGGGGACCAAGTTTATCTCTTGCATCACCTTTATTCTCTACTTGGACCCAGGCTGGAGTATTAGGGTACGTTGCAGTCTGAAGATGTGTGGAGTACTCTTGAGTTCTCTTTGTCTCCCATTACAGTTTCACATACCTCAATAAGCCTCCATTCAAGATTATAAAGGTAATCGTGTAAAGGGTGCAATATCATCGACATCCAATTGTCTCCATCTTGGTCCGTATCATGTTATACTTTCCCTGATAGGAGGTTTCTACGACCATGTCTATGCAACGTGCTATAACCCCAGTGTGGGGAAATAAATCAGTCTGGTGCTTGCCGCGTTGGTGGGAAGATGGGCGCTCCTATATATTCTCGGCCTTGTAGAATAGACACGATGGCTGGTCACAATATCTAACAGAGAAATGTAAGCCCCCAATTTCTCGTAGGGACTCTGAATTGTCCGGTGTGCTGTGATCGCCAGTGTACAGTCGTTGTTCATATATGTTCTGTTTAGCGGTGATGGCCTAATAGGCTCTTCCGTTACATGAGGCAGCAGTCTCCTTCACCCAGGCGTCCCCTGTGTGTTAGACACTCTGATGTAGGTAGCTTAGTAGGTCAAATGTAGCCAATAAGAATAACTATTTTTGCCTATAATACTTAAAATCACTTATGATCGGAGCTCTGAACAAGTACGTATGATCATGTCGGGTGTTAGCTCCGCCCACCTACTGATTCTTTAAGTCTCTTTTACGCCCTCCCTGCAGCATGGGAAAGGCAGACAATGCATTAGATACCGCAGAAGATACCTGGGTAGCAATGTCCTGTAAAGAAAATCCTACTGGATTGCAAGAGGAAACGCAGGGCACAGCATGTGGAGACTGAAAAGGTTGGGACGCTTGAGGAGAAAGCTGCAGCATATCTGCTACAGGAGACACCTGAACAGCATTTGCCTGGCATAATAGTGGCTCATGGACAAATATTTTATCTCTATAACTTAAAGTTCTCTCAATGCATGAGGAACAAAAAGGAACTGGGGGTTTCACCTGAGCATCAAAACATAACTGACAAGCAGCAACTTTGCCTGGGACAATGGTTTGAAAGGCCTCTTGATCCATCTTATGAAATAAATAAGGATAAAGTGTAAAAATTATTTATTTCAAAATAAAAATCTACTGTGTCTTTAAGTAGAAATGTGTGTTAACATAACAAACCAAATAGACCTCAGGCAACCTATACACCTTAGTAGCTTTACTGAGGTGCCTACCTGTCCTGCAGCTCACGGAGTGACTTCCCTCACAGAGAAACTATCCGGGCTTGAAAAATGCAGCGCATTGAAAGCGGAGATCGGAGCTGCCGTCTACTACGTCACAGCTACGCAACTCTCTTCAGCCGCACTGATAGTGCGCCAAAAGTAAACGGCTTCAACAATGACCCTCCCCTTTTCAAATACGGAGCGGTCCTAGCGGTTAAAGAGCTCTAACTGCCGGAAAACGGCTTAAAAACAGAGTAACTTTTATTATCTAAAAATTAAAAAGTTAAAGTCCGTAGTAACAGACATAACTCATTGAGCCACCATGAATCCCTCTCCTCACAGGCTCATGCCCAAAACTGCCATTAAAGAAAACCCAAACATAAAGGTCTATAAAAATAACGTCACTTTTTCATAAGACAGCCCTTGGCTGTAACAAGTGCCAGTATACTCCTTTGCAAAAGAAAACTAAAATGGCACTTACCTGAAAATGCTGTCCGGCAGCAGGACAGCTCACCTGGTTTGAGAGGGTGCAGCACCTCACAGGGGCCTGTGAAGAAAGAAAGAAACTGAGTAAACCTATTCAGGCTTTCTGTATAGGGCAGCAAATTATTGAGAAAACGCAGTGAGGATTGTACCCCACAGGTTCCTAAGTGCTCAAAAGCCACCACTGCACTACTGAAGAGACTGACGTGGACTAAGGCTAGACCCCTTCAAAGATCAGAGTAAGCATACTCTGCTTTAAAAATAATAAAATTTTGATTGAAGAAAACTTCTCATCAGACACCTAAACTTCACCTCCTCCTTGCACTACAGGCAAAGAGAATGCCTGGGGTATTGTGGGTATGGGAGTGATATTTAACAGCTTTGCTGTGGTGCTCTTTACCTCCTCCTGCTGGCCAGGAGTGATATTCCCAACAGTATTTATGATGATCTGTGGAATCACCATATCATTAGAGTGAAATGGTTAGTTCCATAAATGTGATGCATAAGAGCTGGCCCATTTTTGGTTGAGAACCTGGTTTATGCTTGCTTATCGGTGAATAAATGTAAGCCTACAATAAGCAAGCACTATCCATGGTGCTGAACCTAAAATGGGCTGGCTGCTAAGATTTACATTCCTGCTTTTAAAATAAAGATGGCAAGAGAACGAAGAAAAATTGATAATAGGAGTAAATTAGAAAGTTGCTTAAAATGTCATGCTCTATCTGAATCGTAAATTAAAAAATTTGGGTTCAGTGTCCCTTTAAACTACAGAATAAAATATAATTTCTTTTACAAAGATATGACGTGTCCACGGATTTCATCCTTACTTGTGGGATTTATCCTCCTGCTGACAGGAAGTGGCAAAGAGCACCACAGCACAGCTGTATATATATAGCTCATCCCTTCCCTCCCAATCCAGTCATTCTCTTTGCCTTGTTAGTACTAGGAATAGGTAAAGTGAGGTGTTAGTTTTATTTTCTTCAATCAAGAATTTTTTATTTTAAAATGGTGCCAGTGAGTACTATTTTTCTCAGGGAGAAAATTCCTTACTTCCTAAAGGAGTGGGGACATTTGATTTTCTGTACTGATGTTGATGATCTTAAGAAAGGTTGTCTAGGATCCATAATGGTTTCCACAGTGTCTGAAGGTAGTGAAAGAAAATCTTCAGTGTGGAGAACGATGTCTTGCTACAAGCAACTTTGAGGTATGTTCAGTCCTTTTAGTTTCTGGGAGACTTGAAGCACAGAACAGGCTGACATTTTTTACCTTTATGAGTAGGGGTAAGCAGTATACATTATGAGTAAAGTGTTAATGTACCTGGAATCCCTTATTTTTTTTATTTTATTTTTTTTGTTTTCAAAAAGTTTTATTGAAAATTTTCTCATTAATACAATAATGCAACAGTGTTGGTAGAATTACATATCTACAAACCAATTAACTTTAACTATACAATGTCAGCTTCAAAAAAGATTACTTTCTGAGATACATCTCGTCCTGGTATATACATAGTCTAGGCAAACAATTTGGTAATTTCATGTTTACTGTTTTTATATTATACTTTCTATTACCTATACATCTGTGTAAACAATCGCCTAGCGCCCTTCTTCTAGTCTGATGTCACGCTCCGGGGATGCCGGAGGCCGCCCCCGCCCTGTTTGTGTGAAACCAACTTTTGTCAGTTCCCAATATAATTTGATGTCTAGAAACAGCGTTTTTCTTTGTGTTTTAAAATAGCTGTATTCCTCTAATAATAGAGTGTCATCTACATGTTTCAACCATTCCTGCACTGTAGGTTGAACAGGGGTTTTCCATTTACTAGCTATCAAGAACCTAGCTGAGTTTAGGGAGAACTGGACCACCTTTTGTCTAATTTGACAGATAGAGTGCATTCAGCAATGCAACAGCAGGGGTTAGTGTGAATGTGTCGCCTATCAGGTGTCTTAAGAAAAGCTCTATTTCCTGCCAAAATGGCTTAACCACGGGGCAATGCCACCACATGTGGGACATAGACCCCCTATGGCTGCATCCCCTCCAACAGAGGTCGGAAGTGTGTGGGTATATGCTTTTAAGGCGGGACGGTGTCAGGTACCACCTTGATAGTAACTTATTTAGATCTTGTTGCCATTTGGTGGTATATGACGGTCTTGTGACCCTGCTGGCTGCCTGTATCATGGATTTTGCTAGTGATAAAGTGTGCCTGAGGGGGCCTTGAGCAGAACATATAGTCTCGAACCGGGTCATAGGTCTTGTCCAGTCAGGTTTATGTTTAGACGTTACAAATAAGTGTTGCAACTGTCCATATTTCAACCAATTTGCAAAAACCCCATGCAGGATATCCCCTAGCTCTTGTCTACTTTTTAGCCTCTGTCCTTCCAAAACCACATGTATGGGTATCGTGTACCCAATCTCCTCTGGGGTTGTGTTTACCCAGCTATATTCCATTCCTCCTAAAAATTCCGCATTCGGGGACACTGGGGTCAATGGTGATCTCAAAGTTGAGATATAAGGGCAAGTTCTCAAAATTTCGTCCCATATCGAAAATACTGAGGTGTAACATTTAAAAGTGCTGGTCTCTACTGGTCTATGTGACTTGGGGATCCAACACAGGGATCCTACCTGCGGGGTCTTCAATATATGGGAGTCTATCGTTATCCAGGCCTTTATGGCCTCATTCCTATTCCAATCCAGTACTCTCTGAACCCCTATTGATCTATAATATGTCTCCAGACAAGGGAGTCCCACCCCCCCGTCCGCCAGTGACCTGTAAAGTGTGTTCCTATCCACTCGGGGTTTTATCGATCCCCACACATATTTATTTAGTACAGCTTGTAGTTTTTTGATGAAGCTTAATGGGAGATGTATTGGGAGCGCCTGCATAATATATAAAATTCTTGGGAGAGCTGTCATTTTCAGTGTTTGTATCCTCCCCCACCAAGAGAAGGGCTTCGCCCCCCAGACTATTAACTCTTTCTGTGTGTTGTTGAAGAGTGACTCAAAGTTAAGATTGAACAGGAGCTTATGTTTTGACGTAAGTTTTATTCCTAGATATTTAATGGCCTTAAGTTGCAATTGATAGGGGCAGTCCCTCATCAATGGTTCTAATTCCTGTTTTGTCAGGTTTACGTTCAATATCTCCGACTTTTGGTGGTTAATTGAAAAATATGACACCCTACCAAATTCCCTAAACTCCTCTGTCACCGCGGGTAGGGAGGTGTTGGGGGATGTAAGTGACAGCAGCACATCGTCCGCATATAGCGAGACCTTGTAATTATTTGGTCCTAGGGGTATTCCCTTGATTAACTCATTTTGTCTTATGCGTGCGGCCAGCGTTTCAATTCCCAGCACAAATAGCAAGGGGGACAGGGGGCACCCCTGCCTCGTCCCATTCCCTATCTGGAAGGAATCGGACAGAATCCCATTTACTTTGATCTTGGCTGTTGGTTTACTATACATTGACTGGATTCTGTTTATTGCTAACTCTCCAAAGCCGAACTTTTTTAAGGTAGCGAATACAAAAGACCAATTTAGGCGATCAAAAGCCTTTTCTGCGTCTGACGCTAGTAAAATAGATCTTATTCCCTGTGTCTTTGCGTATTCCTTTAACTGTAGGGCTCTTATGGTGTTGTCCCTGGCTTCTCTGCCAGGCACAAAACCAACCTGGTCTGTATGTACTAGGGATGGAAGGAAGGGGCCAATTCTAGCTGCTAGGATTTTCGCATAAATTTTCAAGTCCGTATTTAGAAGGGATATTGGTCTAAATTTAGATGGAGTATCTGATAGGTTTTCTAATTTCGGAATTACTGCAATGTGGGCTTCTTTGATTAGGGTGGGGAATTGTTCTCTTTCATCAACAGCCTGAAACAACTTAAGCAGGTGAGGCGCTAGAATCTCACTAAAAGTTTTATAATATTTATTTGAAAGGCTGTCTGGGCCGGGGCTTTTCCCTGTAGGCAGCGACTTAATAGCTTTGAGAATTTCTTGTATTGTTATTGGCTCTTCTAACACTAATCTTTGTTGGTCACTCAACCTTGGGAGTTCAATAGATCTTAAGTAGTTGTCTATATCAGCTTCGCTGGGGGGGGGGGGGGGGTATGGACCTTTCCAAATTGTAGATGTTACCATAAAAGTTTCTAAAAACTTCTGCTATCTCTGGACTCTTATGAGCGGTATTTCCCGTACTGTCTTTTATACTAAAAATATGGTGTTTGGTTGCTTTCTTGTGTAGAGCTTTTGCCAGTAGTGCTCCCGCTCTATTACCTCCCTGGAAATATATCCTATTCAGGAATAATGCCCTCTTATGAGCAATTTTGGTTAGGTACGAGTTAAGCGCTAATCTAGCCTCTGTTAGTTTGGTAAGGGACTTGTCATCGGTAGGGGTCTGTTTATGAGCAGTTTCGGCTCTGTGTAATGCTGCTGAGAGTTCTTTGTATGTTAGGTTATTTGTTTTCTTTAGTCTGATGCTGTGACTGATAAAGTGTCCTCTTATTACAGCTTTATGGGCTTCCCAGAGGGTACCCTTCGAATTTACGGAATCAGAGTTGTGGGCGTAATATTCTGTCAGTTTTTCCCTAATGTCTTGAACTATCTCAGGGTCGTGGAGTTGTGAGTCATCCAGTCTCCAGAAAGTGTGTCTCTGGGGCTTCTTGGGCCAGTCAATCTCCAGTATAACTGTCGCATGATCAGACCAAGCTGCTGGACTGATCTCTGTATGGGATACTAATGGGAGGTGACTGTGATCTATTAACAGGTAGTCTATTCGAGAGTATGATTTCTTTGCATATGAGTAAAAAGTGAAGTCTCTAGAGCGTGCATGCTGAAGTCTCCATGCGTCCACTAAAGCCACAGATCTAAGGCTGCCTGCAACACTTAAGCTAACAGTATGTGGACCCTTTGACCCTAGAGCTGAGCTATCTATCTTTGGTTCTAGAGGCACATTCAGATCACCACCCACTATCACTATTCCTCTTTTGATCTCAAGAAGTTTTTCACATGCCCTTCTGATGAACCTCGCTTGTTTTACGTTGGGAGCATAGAGGCAGGCCAGTGTGACTGGTGTGTCATATATAGAGCCTCTCAGTATGAGGAGTCTGCCTTCTCTGTCTTCATATTTATCTAGTAGTTGGAAAGGGACATTTTTATTTAACAGGACCCCCACCCCCGCTACCTTTTTTTTCCGGTTGGAGTTAAAGAAACCTAAGGGGTACTCTGGTGACGTAAATTTGGGCGTATTAGACCCCAAAAAGTGGGTCTCTTGGATAAAAACTACGTCGCCCTTTAGTTTACGGAAGTGGCTTAGTGCTATTGACCTCTTTGTGGGAGAGTTGAGACCCCTGCAGTTTTGGGACAACAACACTAGCGGTTTACTAGCCATAACTTATTGGATCTAGATGTATTGTGCTGTTCAGCTAGTGTTATAAAGTGAAGTATGGTGTGGTGAAGGTCGGCCTCCCCCACCCCCGGACGAACACGAGACTTACCGCTGCCATCATCACTCGAATGCCTAAAAATTCTTACATCTTCATATACAATTGTGACGCCTACTTGAGGATGGTATCTCTGTTGAGTCGCTGGCTGACTTCTTAAAAACAGAACAACAATAACAAAAATCAATGCAAATACAACAAAAACTAAATCAACAACAACAATAAGCATACTGTGGTCGTCCGACACAGTAGTGTCTGAACTAAGTAGGGGGTGGATAGTAACTGAATTACTCTCAGCATTCACTTTGGGAAATAAACATTAATAAAGTCTTATAGTACATGCATATCCTGCGAGAGTTACGGAACTTACTTATCGCTAATCTTACTTGTAAGGAGCAACAACATTATCTAACTTCATAACCATAAGGTTACCCTTATGTCATCTCTTAACTAGCTCTTTATTCTTTTAATTTAAATTCTTATTAATGGAAGATGAGCTCTCATTCATGGTCAATGACCTTTCTCAAGAGTCACTCTCTTGATGAGTCGGGTATCCTCCAGCACCTTCAACCTGTTCTGGGATGGTGAAGTCTGATTTCTAGTCCTTTTCCGATTGACCCTTTGCCAATGTGCTCTCTGAGGGAGCTGCTCCGCTAGGTTGTTCCTTGAAGGGGCTTTCTTGTGTATTGATGGTGGAGCGGGTAGCGGTATGTCAAGCAGTTTACAGAATTCTTCGAGGTCTTCAGTGGATTTATATGTGGCGACTTTGTTTCCTTTATTGACCCTTAAGCAAAAGGGGAATCCCCATCTATAATGTATCTCCAGCTCTCGCAAATGTTCAGTGAGGTACCTGGCTTCTTTTCTACTATTTAATGTCATAGGACTCAGATCTGCGTATATTTGTATCGCGTGACCCTCGAAGTTGAGTGGGGATGCTTTCCTCGCTGCTTGTGCAACTAATTCTTTATCTTGGTATTGGTGAAACTTAATAATTAAGTCCCGTGGGGGATCAGCATCTCCTGGCTTGGGCCTAAGCGCCCTGTGCGCCCTGTCTAGCTGATATGTGGTTGCATTAGTGTCTTTTGTTAAATGTTGGAAAAGTCTTTGCAAATATTGAGGTGTGAGGTCTTGTGAGATGCTTTCCGGGACTCCTCTGATTCTTAGATTTTGCCGCCTCCCTCTATTGTCTAGGTCCTCCAGATGGCTCTTTAATTGCTGGATTTCAACATCTTGTACCGTGAGACATCGAGAGTGACCATCCAACACAGTATTGGTGTCATTCACCTGCTCTTCCATATAATCAATTCTCTCCCCCATGTCTACCAGGTCTTTTCTTACTTCTGCCAAACCATCTTTTACAATTTTTGCTACTTGTTGCAGTAAGGTATTAAAGTCTGCTTTGGATGGCAGGGTAATTTTTTGGCTATAATATAATTCAGAGATAAAAGATTGTTTTATAAACGATTACATTTGAGATTGCTAATCTGTTTACCATGTCTGACTCTGAGGAGGAAACTCATTGTTCTATGTGTTTAGATGCCACTGTGGAACCCCCTCTATCTTTTTGTCCCTCGTGTACTGAGAGGGCCTTACAATGTAAAGCACAGATTTTATGTAAAGAAAATGTGTCTAAGGATGATTCTCAGTCTGAGGAGAATCAAGGTATACCGCTATCTTCTCCCCAAGCGTCAAAACCTTTAACGCCCACCCAAGCGACGCCTGGTTCTTCAACCGCATCTAATTCATTTACTCTGCAGGATATGGCTGCAGTTATGTCAACTACTTTTACAGAGGTATTATCTAAGTTGCCAGTGTTACAGGGTAAACATAGTAGGACAGAGGTCAATTTGCATGAGCCTTCTGATGCGTTTTTAGCTATTTCCGATGTACCCTCACAGGGATCTGAATTGGGGGTCAGGGAACTTCTGTCTGAGCTTTCCGATTCGAGAAGTGCGTTACCTCAGACGGACTCGGACATCATGTCCTTTAAATTTAAGCTTGAGCACCTCCGTCTGCTACTTAGGGAGGTTTTAGCGACTCTAAATGACTGTGACCCTATTGTGGTCCCACCAGAGAAATTGTGTAAGATGGACAAATACTTAGAGGTACCTGCTTACACTTATGTTTTTCCAGTTCCTAAGAGAATCTCGGAGATTATTAAGAGGAAATGGGACAGACCGGGTATCCCGTTTTCACCCTCTCCTAATTTAAACCCTTAAGGACCAAGGACGTACGCCACACGTCCTAAAAAAAAATACAGTTAATGACCGAGGACGTGTGGCGTACGTCCTTGGTCTGGAAAGCAGCTGGAAGCGATCCTACTCGCTCCCAGCTGCTTTCCGGTTATTGCAGTGATGCCTCGATATCGAGGCATCCTGCAATAACCCCCCTTGGCCATCTGATGCAGAGAGAGCCACTCTGTGGCCCTCTCTGCACCGGACATCGGTGGCCGGTATCGTTGGTGGGTGGGAGCAAGTCTGGGAGGCGGGTGGGCGGCCATTGGTGTGCCGGATGAAGTGGAGGGGGGCAGGATCGGGGGCGGGATAGGCGGGAGCGCACGCGTGCACGGGGGGCGGCGGACGCGTGCACGGGGCGGGAGCGGGAGGGAACCGCTACACTGCAGAAAAATAAATGGTAATAAAAGAAAAAAAAAAAACACATTTAAATAAATAAATAATCTCAGGGATCTGGAAGGGGTGGGGGGTTGATCTGGGGGGGGGGGGAAGCTACACTACAGAAAAGGGCAATTAAATGAAAAAAACAAACACTTTTTTTTACTAAACTGGGTACTGGCAGACAGCTGCCAGTACCCAAGATGGCGCCCATTAAGGCATAGGGGGAGGGTTAGAGATCTGTTTGGTGGGGGATCTGTGAGGTTGGGGGCTAAGGGGGGATCCTACACAGTAGCATATGTAAATATGATAAGAAAAAAAAACAAATATAGCTTTTATTTTAGTACTGGCAGAGTGTCTGCCAGTACTTAAGATGGCGGGGACAATTGTGGGGTGGGGGAGGGAAGAGAACTGTTTGGGAGGGATCAGGGGGTCTGATGTTTCAGGAGGGAGGCTGAGCTCTACACTAAAGCTAAAATTAACCCTACAAGCTACATAATTAACCCCATCACTGCTAGCCATAATACACGTGTGATGCGCAGCGGCATTTGGGGGCCTTCTAATTACCAAAAAGCAATGCCAAAGCCATATATGTCTGCTATTTCTGAACAAAGGGGATCCCAGAGAAGCATTTACAACCATTTGTGCCATAATTGCACAAGCTGTTTGTAAATTATTTCAGTGAAAAACCTAAAATTGTGAAAAATGTAACGTTTTTTTTAATTTGATCGCATTTGGCGGTGAAATGGTGGCATGAAATATACCAAAATTGGCCTAGATCAATACTTGGGGTTGTGTACTACACTATACTAAAGCTAAAATTACCTCTAAAAGTTCCCTACATGCTCCCTAATTAACCCCTTCACTACTGGACATAATACACGTGTAGTGCGCAGTGGCATTTAGCAGCCTTCTAATTGCTAAAAAGCAATGCCAAAGCCATATATGTCTGCTATTTCTGAACAAAGGGGATCCCAGAGAAGAATTTACAACCATTTAAGCCATAATTGCACAAGCTGTTTGTAAATAATTTCAGTGAGAAACCAAAAGTTTGTGAAAAAATTAGTGAAAAAGTGAACGATTTTTTGTATTTAATCGCATTTGGCGGCGAAATGATGGCATGAAATATACCAAAATGGGCCTAGATCAATATTTTGGGATGTCTACTAAAAAAAAAATATATACATGTCAATGGATATTCAGAGATTCCTGAAAGATATTAGTGTTCTAATGTAACTAGCGCTAATTTTGAAAAATAATGGTTTGGAAATAGCAAAGTGCTACTTGTATTTATGGCCCTATAACTTACAAAAAAAGCAAAGAAGATGTAAACATTGGGTATTTCTAAACTCAGGACAAAATTTAGAAACTATTTAGCATGGTTGTTTTTTGGTGGTTGTACATGTGTAACAGATTTTGGGGGTCAAAGTTAGAAAAAGTGTGTTTTTTTCCTCATATTTTATAATTTTTTTTATAGTAAATTATAAGATATGATGAAAATAATGGTATCTTTAGAAAGTCCATTTAATGGCGAGAAAAACGGTATATAATATATGTGGGTACAGTAAATGAGTATGAGGAAAATTACAGCTAAACACAAACACAGCAGAAATGTAAAAATAGCCTTGGTCCCAAACGGACAGAAAATGGAAAAGTGCTGTGGTCATTAAGGGGTTAAAAAAAATGTATCCTATATCTGACATTTTTCGGGACTCGTGGCAAACAGTCCCTAAGGTGGAAGGAGCTATATCTGCATACAAAGAGAGAAGCGCTCTACCAGGAACGAACAACAGCTCAGTGGCTTGTTCTATGGCGATTTACCACATGGAGGCAGCCTCTTTTAGACCAGTGTGCTTTTCACAGAAGAAAACTTTCCTGAAGTATATCAGTCTGATCCCGCCAAGTAAGGTCAGTCCAGCCCCGAAATACCAGGCAATTCTCCTCTGAACAAGGAACATGACAACCCCAGACGATCGTTTCGGCCTCCTATGGGCCTCGTCAGTGAGGTGCAGCCACATTCCTCTAAGCACACTGGGCAAGGAGTCCACGTCTGGTTTCCCCCATCACCCATAGGGAGACTTCCCCAGGGTCATAATAATTTGCATACTAAGAGAGAAGCGCTCTACCAGGAACGAACAACAGCTCAGTGGCTTGTTCTATGGCGATTTACCACCTGGAGGCAGCCTCTTTTAGACCAGTGTGCTTTTCACAGAAGAAAACTTTCCTGAAGTATATCAGTCTGATCCCGCCAAGTAAGGTCAGTCCAGCCCCGAAATACCAGGCAATTCTCCTCTGAAGGAACATGACAACCCCAGACGATCGTTTCGGCCTCCTATGGGCCTCGTCAGTGAGGTGCAGCCACATTCCTCTTCATGCACCTAACTGACGAGGCCCATAGGAGGCCGAAACGATCGTCTGGGGTTGTCATGTTCCTTGTTCAGAGGAGAATTGCCTGGTATTTCGGGGCTGGACTGACCTTACTTGGCGGGATCAGACTGATATACTTCAGGAAAGTTTTCTTCTGTGAAAAGCACACTGGTCTAAAAGAAGCTGCCTCCGGGTGGTAAATCGCCATAGAACAAGCCACTGAGCTGTTGTTCGTTCCTGGTAGAGCGCTTCTCTCTTTGTATGCAAATTATTATAACCCTGGGGAAGTCTCCCTATGGGTGATGGGGGAAACCAGACGTGGACTCCTTGCCCAGTGTGCTTAGAGGAATGTGGCTGCACCTCACTGACGAGGCCCATAGGAGGCCGAAACGATCGTCTGGGGTTGTCATGTTCCTTGTTCAGAGGAGAATTGCCTGGTATTTCGGGGCTGGACTGACCTTACTTGGCGGGATCAGACTGATATACTTCAGGAAAGTTTTCTTCTGTGAAAAGCACACTGGTCTAAAAGAAGCTGCCTCCGGGTGGTAAATCGCCATAGAACAAGCCACTGAGCTGTTGTTCGTTCCTGGTAGAGCGCTTCTCTCTTTGTATGCAAATTATTATAACCCTGGGGAAGTCTCCCTATGGGTGATGGGGGAAACCAGACGTGGACTCCTTGCCCAGTGTGCTTAGAGGGAATGTGGCTGCACCTCACTGACGAGGCCCATAGGAGGCCGAAACGATCGTCTGGGGTTGTCATGTTCCTTGTTCAGAGGAGAATTGCCTGGTATTTCGGGGCTGGACTGACCTTACTTGGCGGGATCAGACTGATATACTTCAGGAAAGTTTTCTTCTGTGAAAAGCACACTGGTCTAAAAGAAGCTGCCTCCGGGTGGTAAATCGCCATAGAACAAGCCACTGAGCTGTTGTTCGTTCCTGGTAGAGCGCTTCTCTCTTTGTATGCAAATTATTATAACCCTGGGGAAGTCTCCCTATGGGTGATGGGGGAAACCAGACGTGGACTCCTTGCCCAGTGTGCTTAGAGGAATGTGGCTGCACCTCACTGACGAGGCCCATAGGAGGCCGAAACGATCGTCTGGGGTTGTCATGTTCCTTGTTCAGAGGAGAATTGCCTGGTATTTCGGGGCTGGACTGACCTTACTTGGCGGGATCAGACTGATATACTTCAGGAAAGTTTTCTTCTGTGAAAAGCACACTGGTCTAAAAGAAGCTGCCTCCGGGTGGTAAATCGCCATAGAACAAGCCACTGAGCTGTTGTTCGTTCCTGGTAGAGCGCTTCTCTCTTTGTATGCAAATTATTATAACCCTGGGGAAGTCTCCCTATGGGTGATGGGGGAAACCAGACGTGGACTCCTTGCCCAGTGTGCTTAGAGGAATGTGGCTGCACCTCACTGACGAGGCCCATAGGAGGCCGAAACGATCGTCTGGGGTTGTCATGTTCCTTGTTCAGAGGAGAATTGCCTGGTATTTCGGGGCTGGACTGACCTTACTTGGCGGGATCAGACTGATATACTTCAGGAAAGTTTTCTTCTGTGAAAAGCACACTGGTCTAAAAGAAGCTGCCTCCGGGTGGTAAATCGCCATAGAACAAGCCACTGAGCTGTTGTTCGTTCATGGTAGAGCGCTTCTCTCTTTGTATGCAAATTATTATAACCCTGGGGAAGTCTCCCTATGGGTGATGGGGGAAACCAGACGTGGACTCCTTGCCCAGTGTGCTTAGAGGAATGTGGCTGCACCTCACTGACGAGGCCCATAGGAGGCCGAAACGATCGTCTGGGGTTGTCATGTTCCTTGTTCAGAGGAGAATTGCCTGGTATTTCGGGGCTGGACTGACCTTACTTGGCGGGATCAGACTGATATACTTCAGGAAAGTTTTCTTCTGTGAAAAGCACACTGGTCTAAAAGAAGCTGCCTCCGGGTGGTAAATCGCCATAGAACAAGCCACTGAGCTGTTGTTCGTTCCTGGTAGAGCGCTTCTCTCTTTGTATGCAAATTATTATAACCCTGGGGAAGTCTCCCTATGGGTGATGGGGGAAACCAGACGTGGACTCCTTGCCCAGTGTGCTTAGAGGAATGTGGCTGCACCTCACTGACGAGGCCCATAGGAGGCCGAAACGATCGTCTGGGGTTGTCATGTTCCTTGTTCAGAGGAGAATTGCCTGGTATTTCGGGGCTGGACTGACCTTACTTGGCGGGATCAGACTGATATACTTCAGGAAAGTTTTGTTCTGTGAAAAGCACACTGGTCTAAAAGAAGCTGCCTCCGGGTGGTAAATCGCCATAGAACAAGCCACTGAGCTGTTGTTCGTTCCTGGTAGAGCGCTTCTCTCTTTGTATGCAAATTATTATAACCCTGGGGAAGTCTCCCTATGGGTGATGGGGGAAACCAGACGTGGACTCCTTGCCCAGTGTGCTTAGAGGAATGTGGCTGCACCTCACTGACGAGGCCCATAGGAGGCCGAAACGATCGTCTGGGGTTGTCATGTTCCTTGTTCAGAGGAGAATTGCCTGGTATTTCGGGGCTGGACTGACCTTACTTGGCGGGATCAGACTGATATACTTCAGGAAAGTTTTCTTCTGTGAAAAGCACACTGGTCTAAAAGAAGCTGCCTCCGGGTGGTAAATCGCCATAGAACAAGCCACTGAGCTGTTGTTCGTTCCTGGTAGAGCGCTTCTCTCTTTGTATGCAAATTATTATAACCCTGGGGAAGTCTCCCTATGGGTGATGGGGGAAACCAGACGTGGACTCCTTGCCCAGTGTGCTTAGAGGAATGTGGCTGCACCTCACTGACGAGGCCCATAGGAGGCCGAAACGATCGTCTGGGGTTGTCATGTTCCTTGTTCAGAGGAGAATTGCCTGGTATTTCGGGGCTGGACTGACCTTACTTGGCGGGATCAGACTGATATACTTCAGGAAAGTTTTCTTCTGTGAAAAGCACACTGGTCTTAAAGAAGCTGCCTCCGGGTGGTAAATCGCCATAGAACAAGCCACTGAGCTGTTGTTCGTTCCTGGTAGAGCGCTTCTCTCTTTGTATGCAAATTATTATAACCCTGGGGAAGTCTCCCTATGGGTGATGGGGGAAACCAGACGTGGACTCCTTGCCCAGTGTGCTTAGAGGAATGTGGCTGCACCTCACTGACGAGGCCCATAGGAGGCCGAAACGATCGTCTGGGGTTGTCATGTTCCTTGTTCAGAGGAGAATTGCATGGTATTTCGGGGCTGGACTGACCTTACTTGGCGGGATCAGACTGATATACTTCAGGAAAGTTTTCTTCTGTGAAAAGCACACTGGTCTAAAAGAAGCTGCCTCCGGGTGGTAAATCGCCATAGAACAAGCCACTGAGCTGTTGTTCGTTCCTGGTAGAGCGCTTCTCTCTTTGTATGCAAATTATTATAACCCTGGGGAAGTCTCCCTATGGGTGATGGGGGAAACCAGACGTGGACTCCTTGCCCAGTGTGCTTAGAGGAATGTGGCTGCACCTCACTGACGAGGCCCATAGGAGGCCGAAACGATCGTCTGGGGTTGTCATGTTCCTTGTTCAGAGGAGAATTGCCTGGTATTTCGGGGCTGGACTGACCTTACTTGGCGGGAACAGACTGATATACTTCAGGAAAGTTTTCTTCTGTGAAAAGCACACTGGTCTAAAAGAAGCTGCCTCCGGGTGGTAAATCGCCATAGAACAAGCCACTGAGCTGTTGTTCGTTCCTGGTAGAGCGCTTCTCTCTTTGTATGCGAAGGAGCTATATCTACCCTGGCTAAGCGTACAACTATTCCTATTGAGGACAGTTGTGCTTTTAAAGACCCTATGGATAAGAAATTGGAGGGTCTTCTAAAGAAATTGTTTATTCATCAGGGTTTCCTTTTACAACCAACGACCTGCATTGTACCAGTTACTACTCCGGCGGCCTTCTGGTTTGATGCTTTAGAAGAGTCTCTTAAGACGGGGACTCCTTTGGAGGATATTTTAGACAGAATTAAGGCTCTTAAGCTGGCTAATTCTTTTATTACAGATGCCTCCTTTCAGATTGCCAAGATGGCGGCTAAGAATGCTGGATTTGCCATTTTAGCGCGTAGAGCGTTATGGTTAAAATCTTGGTCTGCTGATGTGTCATCTAAGTCTAAGCTTTTGGCTATCCCTTTCAAATGGAAAACCCTATTCGGGCCTCACTTGAAAGAGATCATTTCTGACATTACGGGAGGTAAGGGTCATCTCCTACCTCAGGATAGAGCTGCTAAACTGAGGGGTAAACAGAATAATTTTCGTTCCTTTCTGAACTTTAAAGGAGCCCCCTCTTCTTCCGCCAAGCAGGAAGGGAATTTTGCTCAGGCCAAGCCCATCTGGAGACCCAACCAGGCATGGAACAAGGGTAAACAACCCAAGAAGCCCACTGCTGCTACCAAAACAGCATGAAGGGGCTGCCCCCGATCCAGGACCGGATCTAGTAGGGGGCAGACTTTCTCTCTTTGCCCAGGTTTGGGTAAGAGATGTTCAGGATCCTTGGACACTGGAAAATAGTGTCCCAAGGGTATCAGCTGGCATTCAAAAGTTCTCTCCCAAGGGGGAGGTTTCTTCTTTCACGATTGTTTGCAGACCAGACAAAGAGAGGCGTTCTTACGTTGTGTAAAAGACCTCTCTACTATGGGAGTAATTCGTCCTGTTCCAGGGGTTTTAACTCAAATCTTTTTGTGGTTCCCAAAAAGGAGGGCACGTTTCGACCCATTTTAGATCTAAAGAGTCTAAACAAGTTTCTCAGAGTCCCATCCTTCAAAATAGAGACTATTCGCACAATTCTGCCATTGATCCAGGAGGGTCGATATATGAATACCGTGGACCTGAAGAATGCATACCTTCATATTCCTATCCACAAGGATCATCATAAGTTCCTAAGGTTTGCCTTCCTGGACAAACATTTTCAGTTCATGGCTCTTCCCTTCGGGTTGGCCACAGCACCCCGGATCTTCACGAAGGTTCTAGGGTCCCTTCTGGCGGTTCTCAGGCCGCGGGGTATTGCAGTGGTGCCTTATCTCGACGATATTCTGATCCAGGCATCGTCTTGTCATTTGGCAAAGTCTCACACAGACATGGTCCTGTCCTTTCTGGAAGGTGAATCTAGAAAAGAGTTCATTAATTCCACAGACCAAGGTTCCCTTCCTTGGAACTCTAATAGATTCCATATCCATGAAAATTTTCTTGACAGAGGTCAGAAGGTTAAAGATTCTGAATACATGCCGAGCCCTTCAGTCCAATCCTCGGCCATCAGTGGCCCAGTGCATGGAGGTAATTGGATTGATGGTGGCGGCAATGGACATCATTACGTTTGCTCGTTTCCATCTCAGACTGCTACATCTGAGCATGCTCGGACAGTGGAATGGGGATTATACAAATTTATCTCCTCAGATAAATCTGGATCAGGAGACAAGAGACTCTCTTCTTTGGTGGTTGTCTCAGGATCATCTTTCCCAAGGGACGTGCTTCTGCAGACCCTCGTGAGTGATAGTAACAACGGACGCCAGCCTTCTAGGTTGGGGTGCAGTCTGGAATTCCCTGAAGGCTCAGGGTGTGTGGACTCAGTCAGAGTCACTTCTTCCAATCAATGTTCTGGAATTGAGAGCAATATTCAATGCGCTTCAGGCATGGCCTCAGTTGGCTTCGGCCAAGTTCATTCGCTTTCAGTCGGACAACATCACGACTGTGGCTTACATCAATCATCAGGGAGGAACAAGGAGTTCCTTAGCGATGACAGAGGTATCCAAGATAATTCGGTGGGCGGAGGCCCACTCTTGTTGTCTGTCAGCAATTTACATCCCCGGAGTGGACAACTGGGAAGTGGACTTTTTAAGCAGACAGACGTTTCATCCGGGGGAATGGGAACTCCATCCGGAGGTCTTTGCCTCTCTGATCCTCAGATGGGGCGGACCGGAGTTGGATCTGATGGCATCTCATCAGAATGCCAAACTCCCAAGATACGGATCCAGGTCAAGGGATCCTCAGGCCGAACTGATAGATGCCTTGGCAGTGCCTTGGTTGTTCAACCTAGCTTATGTGTTTCCACTGTTTGCTCTCCTGACCCGGGTGATTGTTCGGATCAAACAGGAGAGGGCTTCAGTAATTCTAATCGCGCCTGCGTGGCCTCGCAGGACTTGGTATGCCGATCTAGTGGACATGTCTTCTCTGCCGCCGTGGAAGCTTCCATTGAGGCAGGACTTTCTCATTCAGGGACCTTTCCAGCACCCAAATCTAGTTTCTCTGCAACTGACTGCTTGGAGATTGAACGCTTAATTTTATCTAAGTGGGGGTTCTCTGACTCGGTCATTGATACTTTGATTCAGGCACGTAAGCCTGTTACTAGAAAGATCTACCATAAGATATGTTGTAAATATCTTTATTGGTGCGAATCCAAGGGCTACTCATGGAGTAGAGTTAGGATTCCCAGGATATCTTTTCTCCAAGAAGGATTGGAGAAGTGGTTATCAGCAAGTTCCTTAAAGGGACACATTTCTTATTTGTCGATTTTACTACTCAAGCGTTTGGCAGATGTTCCAGACGTTCAGTCTTTTTGCCAGGCTTTGACCAGAATCAAGCCTGTGTTTAGACCAATTGCTCCACCCTGGAGTTTGAATTTAGTTCTTAATGTTCTTAAAGGGGTTCCGTTTGAACCCATGCATTCCATAGATATTAAGTTGTTATCTTGGAAAGTTTTGTTTTTGGTTGCTATTTCTTCTAAGAAGGAGCGTAAGTTGCATAACCTGGACGTGGTCCGTGCCTTGAAGCTTTACTTGCAGGCGACTAAAGATTTCCGTCAATCATCTATATTATTCATTGTTTATTCTGGACAGCGTAGGGGTCAGAAAGCTATGGCTACCTCTCTTTCTTTTTGGCTGAAGAGTATCATCCGTCTGGCTTAGGAGACTGCTGGTCAGCAGCCTCATGAAAGAATTACGGCTCATTCTACTAGGGCTGTGGCTTCCTCATGGGCATTTAAAAATGATGCTTCTGTTGAACAGATTTGCAAGGCTGCAACTTGGTCGTCTCTTCATATTTTTTCCAAATTTGATACTTTTGCTTCTTCTAAAGCTGTTTTTGGGAGAAAGGTTCTTCAAGCAGTGGTGCCTTCCGTTTAGGTTCCTGTCTTGTCCCTCCCTTTCATTCGTGTCCTATAGCTTTGGTATTAGTATCCCACAAGTAAGGATGAAATCCGTGGACTCGTCATATATTTGTAAAAGAAAAGGAAATGTATGCTTACCTGATCAATTTATTTCTTTTACGATATGACGAGTCCACGGCCCACCCTGTTATTTTTAAGACAGGTTTATATTTATTTTTATTAAACTTCAGTGACCTCTGCACCTTTAGCTTTTCCTTTCTCTTCCTAACTTCTGTCGAATGACTGGATTGGGAGGGAAGGGAGGAGCTATATATACAGCTCTGCTGTGGTGCTCTTTGCCACTTCCTGTTAGCAGGAGGATAAATCCCACAAGTAAGGATGAAATCCGTGGACTCGTCATATCGTAAAAGAAATAGATTTATCAGGTAAGCAAAAATTTCCTTTTATTAATATGAAACAGTTTTTTCCCCTATTAGTTAATGCATGGACAACACCTTTCTTTCCAGATTTTTTTTTTTCTAAGCAGTCGGTTAAAAATTTATTTTCAGAGGATTAAGTATATGGGAAGTGGGTAGTTGAGTTTTATTTTAAGGTTTTTAGTAAGCAAGAATATAAACCCCATAACGTCCTTTCTGTTATATTCTTGAATGAGATTTGGTTAGACAGAATTTAATAACAAATTAATTTTTTACAGTAAACCATAAAATAATTTATGAATTTAAGGTGTTTTAGTTACATTAAAAAAAAAAACTGCTGCTATCTTAATTTATAACTTTGTCAATTTTTTGTTTTTAGATTAAATGGAATCTGTATATTCAACCACAAAACATGTGTTGAACATGGATTTGAAGATTTCCCAAATTAATTGCCATCCACGTGACATTCTAGTGAATTTCCAAGGAAAATACTGCTCTGAATGTGAATTTGACTACCATATATTGCAAAATGAAATACAACTTGTTTGTAAAGAACATGTGAGTGTTAACATTGGAGAATTTTGCCTGGTCCAAGACAGAGAGTTTGGTACATGGCATCGAGGAAACGTTGTGAACAAAATAAATGAAAAATATGAAGTTTCCTTAATAGATAATGGAGATACTATAAAAGTTGATTCCATTCAAGTTGCTGCTGCTTTCGGTGAATTGTTTACACTTCCACCAAAAATTGTTAAAGGAGTTTTCTCAAATGTACTTCCTGTTGGAGAGACATGGAGTTCAAAAGCAGTAAATTATTTCTCTTCATTGGTTGGCCTACAAGTTAAAGGACATGTTCAAACATTCTTACCACGTCACACAGTTCTTTTGGAGATACCAAAGATTATAAATGAAGTTGTTTCATTAAATTTGGCAAAATATGTTGATACAGATTCCTTTTGTTTTTTAATAGAGATCTTACAGCAATCTCCAACTAGTTACCATTGCAAACAAATTTCAGACTTGCTGCCTAAGAAAATATTGCCTATCAATGTTTCTTTGTGTGCAGAGGATAATCTTCCCCAGTTTCAAAAAGTATTGGATCATCTTAAGCCACATGTGTCTATTGGCACAACACAAAAAGTAAAAATATCATCTGCACTAAGTGAAAAACGTTTTTACTGTCGCATTTTTTCATGGGAAAAAGAATTAAGTAATTTGATTACCGCTATGTGCTCATATTACGAGACCCTTAATGGAGACAACAACTCTGCTTTGGATAATTTTGGAGTGCTTTGTGCAGCAAAACGAAGAGATGGGTTGTGGCACAGAGGGGTAATTCAAAAGATTATTTCTGGTGATGAAATTAAAGTTTTTTTCATTGATTTTGGTAATAGCGAAACTGTGTCTTCATCGTATATACACAAGTTAAAATCAGACTTTCTATCTCTACCAATGATGGCAATCCCATGTTCATTGTCTGCCATGAATAACAATATAGAGGGGGTTAGAAACACTCAGTTATCACTACTTAAACATGGTCTTTTGGGACAGATAATTATCTCTCATATAGACACCTTTTGTAGAGAGGAGCATCTCTTTTACGTACAACTGTACAGTCAGGCTTATGAGCTTAGTACTGAATGTCATTTGACAAATGAGCAGGTTCCAGTGTTCTCATCAATTGCATATACAAACATTTGTGAGCGTCCAGTGGCTGAACACAAAAATAATAAAATAGAGTCCATAAGTTCATCACTTGCAGGCAAAGAGATGGTTTCCTTCAAAACTGTAAAAATGGAAATAGATTCAGTTCATGTAGCTTACATTGAGTATGCTTTGAATCCATCCAACTTCTGGATTAGAACTGATGAATATCAGAAGGAATTTGTTGACATGATGGAGGAAATTGCAGCAATATATAATCCCTGCAAACCTACTGAAAGGTTAATGGAAAATCCAAAACCGGGGGAACTTTGTTGTGCTCTATATGAAAAAGACATGCATTATTACAGAGCAGTTATTACGGAAGTTCATGATTTCGATATTTCTGTGTATTTTTTTGACTTTGGAAATACAGAAACTGTTTCATCCTATGGTGTTAAAATGTTACTACCACAATTCAGTACTTTGCCTGCGCTGGCTATGTGCTGCAGATTAGCTCATGCATGTCCTCCTGAAGATGTATGGGTGAAGAGTGCAAATGATTTTTTTAAACAAATAACTTCTGGAAAAGCTCTTCTTTGCCATGTTCTTGCGAAAAATAAATATACATATATTGTTGATATACGCCATTCAGAAAATTCAGAAAATTCAAATATTGTAACACTAATGGTGCAAGCTGGTCATGCAGAATACTGGGACATCGATCTCAATGCCAGTTTTTCAGATTCAGAAAATAGCTTTCAGTTGCAAAAAAGTTGTAAGAAACTAAAAGAGAGAAAGCCAAGATATACAAGTTCAGATTCTCCCATTTGTGTTTCAAAACCTCTTGCTCCTTGTAGAAGCAAAACTACACAGTCTCCTCAGACTCTTCATAGTGCAAATTCAAATTTACCTCGTCTTCAGTATAAAGAGTATGTGTTTAAGCCAGGAACATCCATGGATGTTATATGCTCTTCTGTGAACTCACCAGTGGACTTTTGGTGCCAACTACTTAGCAAAGCTTCTGAGTTAAAAGATTTGATGGAAGAAATCCAAAGCTACTATTCCACATGCAAAAATGAATATAAACATGGTCAGGAAGCTTGCATTGCAAAGGACTTATATTATGGACAGTATTACAGGGCATGTGTCATTCGCAAAGTGTCCACAAAGGAAGCAGAAGTGATTTTCGTTGACTATGGGAACTCTATAAAAGTTTCATTTTCAGACCTTAGAGAAATTCTACCATGTTTTCTTAAGCTGGAAGGTCAAGCATTTCGCTGTAGCTTGAGCAACTGTATTGCCCCTTGCAACTCTAATTCTAAATGGACTTCTGATGCTTGTCAGGATTTTAAAAAATTTGTTAATTCTTCTGCAACTGGAAAGATAAAATGTACAATCCATGCACTATTTAGTATGTCTACAGATCTTTGTAATGCTGTATCTTTGGAAAAGTCATTCCAGGATGCTTGCCAGTTTCTTGTTCATAAAGGGTACGCTGTCTTCTCACATTGTTCCATACCATCTGTTAAACTGCATACATATTTTTACTCTAATTTTGACATTAAGATTGGAGATCAAGAGCAGGTGTTTGTTACCTATATCTATAACATTGGGAAATTTTATTGTCAGCTTGTCAAAAATGCAAAAACTGTTGAAGCATTAATGAAAAGAGTTGCTGAAGTTGGCAAACAATCAAAATTTCAAAATGGTGCAAGGAAGCAAAGGATGTGTATTGTGAAGTATTTTGAGGATGGTAACTTTTACAGAGCACTGGCATGTCCTGTAGAATCATCATCCTTTTTTTTAGCCTTTTTTGTAGATTTTGGTAACAGTCAAATGGTATCTGACCATGAATTACTCCCTATTCCAGAAGGAGCCACGGATATTTGGTTTGAGCCAATGCAAGCTGTACAGTGTTACCTTCCTGAAATTAAAGAGGCTGTTATGACTGCAGAAGTGAAGAAATGGTTTGAGGAAAATTGTATCGGTATCCCGTTAAATGCTACTGTAACAGATATTGATTGCTATGGGCAACTAGGCTTGGAACTATGTAATGGAAATATCAACGTAAATAAAAAAATTAAGGAACTTCTTGGCATACCATTTAATTCAGAAAATCCGAAACATGTGCTGAAAACAAACATGACGGATATTGAAAAAACAAATCCAGCTATTGAACTTGCAGATGAAACACAGCTATCTAAACATGAAGAAAATCAGACTAATACAGTTCCATCAGTAAATCCAAAAGAAATGCTGCCACCTCTTGGTGAAAGAAAAAAAATATCTTTTCAAATATCAAAGCTAGTTCCTAAACCTCAGTTGCAGAAAAATGTTAATCAACACACACAGAAGTGTGTTCAGATTAATGGTAAATGTAACTTGGATACAAGCAGAACATGCAAAAAATACCAAGACCTTCCCAAAGCATTTATTGCAGCAGGTTCCAATCGCATTGTATATGTTTCTCATGTTAATGACCCTTCTAGTTTTTACATCCAGCTTGTGGAGAATGAGGAAAAGATTATGCAACTTGCAGAGGAGCTAAATAAAGGACCATCTTTATTTGAGACTTTTGCTAGAAACCATTTCAACAAAGGGGATTTAGTTGTAGCTCAGTATGAAGATGACATGGCTTTGTATAGGGCCAAGGTTAAAACCATTTTAAAAGACAACTCTTATGAGGTAGAATTTATTGATTATGGTAATTGTGCTAACGTTAAGGCCAAAAACATGTTTATTCTTCCAGATACATTTCTGTCTATTCCAAGATTATGTATATGGGTCTTTCTTAGTGGTGTTGAGACTTTGCAAATTGAAAGTGAAATTAATAAAGATATGATATCTTATTTTTTGGAAAAGGTTAGTGGGAAACCAATTTGCTGTGAATTTTTGAGCATGCAAGGCAGTCTCTGGGGAGTCAGTCTGACATGTAAAGGGGAATCTATTGCAGGTGAACTTAATCAAAGACTTAGAAAGTCCACACACAAAAAAGCAGAATATCATATCCAGCATCCTGTAAGTAGAAAATTAGATAAAAAAGAAAACTGTTCATTTAGTTGTGTTAAAAAATTTGAGAATGCAAATTTGCCTGTTGCAACCAAACCCGTAAATCAAATCCGTAGTCAAAAACTGCAACCTGGTCAGTTAGTAAAAGTAAAAAATATCTATTTCTCTGAATCTGGAGAGTTCTTTGTTACTTTGGCAGGAAATTATGTGGCCTCAAATAGTTTAAGGCGGCTGATTGGTATTGCTGTTAAGAAGGTTGATAATAGACTTACACCTACCAATATTACAAAGGGAATGATCTGTTTAGCAAAATCCGAGAAGAGGAAAACCTGGCTCCGGGCTTTTGTTGAAGAAATCTTTCAAAATAAGTTAAAAATGTTGGTTCTATTTATAGACTGTGGAGCACGTGAAATATTAAGTATGCACAATGCTAAAAAAATTGTTGGTGATCTAATGTGCATTCCCAAACAAACAATTTCCTGTAAATGGGTCTGGTTAGAAAAAATTGGCGAGGCATTGTTTAAAAAAGTACTAAATTCCCTTATGCACAAAGAAGTAAAAATTCTGATTCTTCATTTTATGACATCATGCAAGAGCTGGAAAGTAGAGATTTTAATAAAAGACTCACTGCTTATGGAATACTGTGATTTAGGAATGGAGCAAGCTTTCAACAATTGTGTAATTGAAAATGGTAACAAAGAAGATAATTTGTCATTTCACAAATATTCTATTAACGTTGCTTCTCTCCAAAGTCTAGAAATGTACAGTGGTTTTGTAACTGCAGCTTATGACCCTTCGGATTTCTTCCTTCAGTTAGATGACTCTATAGATACAATGAACAACTTGCTATCTTTATTAGACGGAGTTAATGATGATCTGTTACCTCTACCTGATGAGTTCATAAAGCCTGGTTGTATTTGCCTTACAAAGTGCTTTATTGACGAAGAGTGGTGTAGATCTAGAATTGTAAAAATTACAAATGACACAGTTTTGCTTATTCTTCTGGATTATGGTGTGTTAAAGACCATTTCTTCTACCGAAACGAACAGACTTAAAATTATTCCAAAAGACCTTGTATTTTTACCAACTCTAACCTATCCATGCACATTACATGGAGTGATTCCCAGCAGCGGAGTTCAATGGTCAAAGGAAGCAACTGACTTTTTCATATGTTGTATACAAAACCATGGTTTGACATTTCAAGTTATAAAATATAATTCCAAAAATCAATTGGAAGTTAAAGTATTTGGTAAAGATGGTCTAGCACAAAGATTAATTAGCAAGGGATTTGCAGTATCTTCAGATAAAGCATCAAAGGAAGCAATTACAGAAGGAATCACTACTGAAATGGCTTTTGATAATGTGAAGCTCCTTACAAATGGAGAAACAAATTCTCATAAGGTCCACAGTCAAGAGAAATCGGAGCACACCCTTTTACTTAATAAAAGTTTGGATGCCTACAGCTTGTGTGTGAATAAGAAGATGCTCCATAAATCAGACTTGCAGCAGGCTACGTATTCACAGCTTCTAAACAATGGAATGTCTCTATAATACTTTGTGGAAGAATATTTACATAGTAAGTATTGCATCATCTTTAATTATCATGAAAATGTAATGGCTTGCGTGACTATTTCCCAGTTGTTCTTTTGTTGCTATTTGTCTTCATTTCCTTGTTCAATATTTCCTGGAACCCCTACACTTCTTTTTTTTTTTGTCATTTTGGTATTTTCATTTATCTTGTCTACACACTTATTTTTAGAGCTTATATTCTGTGCTCTGGGGTACCTTTTTATAGAGTAAGGTTAGGGAAAGTGAGGGGATTTGTGGCATTTAAGCCAAGTGTAGAATTATACACTAAGGTAAAGATAGATAATTGGTTTTAAAATTACACTTTATTAAACATTTATGCAAAAAGACATTACCATGAGTGGGATGGTGTAAATAGTATAAGAGAATGGGTATATTTACTTCCAGACTTATTAATAATAACTATTTACCTTGCATCCACCCATTATTAAAAAGGGAAGAGAGATACATACGGCTAAATAGAGTAATGGGATAAGTCACTTCCAAGATTCTAATGATATATAGCCTTAGGTATGTAGCATCTCATAGATTAAAATTAGGGCTAGAGGCCTGGTAAGCTTGAGTCCAATCTAAATAGGTTAGGGATACTAAAGTCAGAAGTGCTCAGATAAACATTCATGTATTGATATACCAGTATTCACACTGATTAAGTCAGCAGGTACTCAGATTCACATTCATATATTCATATACCAGTATTCACACTGATTACACACTTAGGCTATGCGCTCAAAGGCGTCCTCCTACCTGCGTACTGCTTTGATCAAACAAAGTCAGCCGATTTCTGACTAGATCCCTACAAGATTAACTAAATAAACAATCCATACATATAGCAATTCACAAACAACACACGCTAAGAGTGTAAATAAGCATAGCTCTCAGATTCGGAATTCACATATGTTGTCTATGTAGGATATTGTGCATATCATCTGATGATATAAATGTATTCAAGTGAGTTAACAGGGACATAACACGTCAAAACGCCAAAGCATTAATATACAGACCCCTGTTAGGGGAATCCGTAAGGTATGGCAACAAAATCCCCAGGGCAGTGTAGATTACAAAATGCCCGCTGGAAATTAGCTATGTGTGGAGAGTTAGGACTCGCTGTGTACCAAGCCCCGCCCGCCGACGCGTTTCCGTCACTGCAACTTGACTTCGTCAGGGCATAGGGCTGGCCCAGCGTTAGATTACGCTCTATATGCTGTCTAGGTTGTCATGGTAACGTATTTGTTACTGGTTTCAATGTTGCGGATGTGTAGATACCGCCTGGCCTATCATAAGCATTGCGACTAATCCTGTTTGTTTACGTCTCATTATTTATAAATGCATTGCCAAAATTTAATGTTAATCTTCATCTGCAATGGAGCTATTTGTCAACATTCATTATTGCGCTTAACCAACTGGTGATTACTTCGCAATCTGTGCCGTTTTTGCAAAGGCATGTCTCATAGAGGGTTTTTCATGTTTTATTATTTCGGATAATATAGCCCAATTATCTAGGTCACAACATATCCGACAAATGGTAGCTGGTGATCACATATCTTACAGAAATTTAAAATATATATTAGCAGTGGTACCAAATTGGACTTGTAAGAAAGGGTGTGAATTCATAATGATGATTAGTAAATACATGCACACATATATGTATATAAGGTCAGGAAGGAGTTTACATACTTAATATCTATATGTGTTTACATTATCCATATTATTGCTTATTAGGAGTAACAAAGGCAGTTGGTATAATACTCTGACAATGTTTACTGCTGGTCTGCATAACTGAAGGGTATTAGGGATACACAACATTGTATCACATCAGTGAAGTTATACTGCAGATCTAAACATTCTTTCAACGCAAAATTCTTGATCTTAATCACCCACCCAGTGAGTGAGGCTTAGGGATTGGATTCCCTATTTCATAGTTTATAACAGTGATGCCCGTATCATTGAATATATACAGAATGGTCAACAGCGAGTTCCAAGGCTAAAGGGTAGTATGATCTAACTATGTGTTTAAGAGATCTTTATGTTTATTCCTGAGTTGCGTATACAGCCCTGTTTCATTATATATGTATCTCTTATAGTTTTATGCTCCAAATATGAAAACTCTTTAACATAAATCATATGAAAAGGCTTTATATGAGCACTATTACCCTGCCCAGTCAACACAAAAAGTAAGACTACATGTAGTGAACTCCCAATCTCATAGAAAGCATTTGTATGATGTTGCCTCATTCAGTCCTCTTGGGGCTACAGATTGTAATTCATGAATCCATCTGCATTCTTTCTGTAATAGCAATTTATTAATGTCACCTGGTCTACCTTTTATTTTTAGTTGCTCCATTGCAAAAAAGAAAATATCATATTTGTGTCCCTGGTGTACATTGTTCATATGTTGTGCCACCGGTACATTCCTGTTCCATTTTATATCGCCCATATGTTCCAGGACTCTAGTCCGTAGCTCTCTTGAGGTTTCACCTACATAGATTCTTGGGCACCCACATATTGCCACGTAGATAACTCTTTTTGATCTACAATTTAGAAAGTCTTTGATTTCATATTGTTTTTTTGTTAGGGGATGTTCAAAGATTTTAGTCAGGGTCATGTTTTTGCATGCTTGGCATCTACCACATTTGTGAAAGCCTTTGGTCTCTCTGAGCCAAGTTCTAGGTTGATCCTTAGAGTAGTGGCTGTCTATTAAGATATCTTTGAGATTCTTTGATCTTCTATAGGTTATCAAAGGCTTGGCAGTGATTACTTCTCTTAGTTCTTCGTCTTCATGTAGTACATGCCAGTGTCTTTGAAAGATGTTTCTGATGCTTAGATTTTTATCATCAAAAGTGCCTATTACTCTTATAGGCTGTAACTCGTTCACTTCTTTGTCTTTTATGGTTTTTTGATTTTCCAAAAGTGACACTCTATCCAGAGCTTTTGCTCTTTGATATGCCCTTTTTAAGCATCTCCCTGGGTATCCCCTTTCTTTGAATCTCTTCCTCAGTTCCCCAGCTTCTCTTTCAAAGTCTAATTCAGTGCTGCAATTACGTCTGGCTCTCAAATATTGCCCATATGGTATGCCCAATTTTTGTTTTTTTGGGTGAAATCTCTCCCATTGTAAGAGGCTATTCGTGGATGTCTCTTTTCTGTATAGTTTGGTATTAAAAGTACCGTTCATCTCTTTTCTAATTTCTAAATCCAGAAAGGCTACTTGGGTAGGATCAATTGTTGAGGTATATTTCATACCATCTGTATTGTTATTAAGCCACTGCATGAAGTTACTAAAGTCCTTTTGTGTGCCAGTCCATAGAATCAGAACATCGTCTATGTATCTAATGTACAGATCCATAAATTTCATATAAGGATTTGTGTCTTGGTTCAGGATACTTTTATGTTCTATCCACCCCAGAAATATATTTGCATAGGTTGGGACACAGCATGTGCCCATTGCTGTGCCCCTTTTCTGCAGGTATGTTTTGTGATTAAACAGAAAATAATTATGTTTCAATACATAATCTAGAAGATCAATTATGAAATCGTCTTCCTCACTTCCTTTGGGGTTGATTGTTCTTTGAAAAAATGCAACAGCTTCTAAGCCTAAGTTGTGAGAAATGTTGGAGTATAAACTCTCAACATCAATACTGGCTAGTAGGGTGTTCTCATCAACTCTGATGTCAGCTAAACATTGTAGTACATCTTTTGTATCTTGTACATATGATGTCAGGGTATGTACAAAGTGTCTCAATTTTTTATCTAAAAATATGCTGGCATTCTCTGTAATACACCCATTACCCGATACAATGGGTCTACCGGGTGGTTTCTCCATATTTTTGTGAACTTTAGGTAGGCTATAGAAGGTTGCAATTCTGGGTACAGTGTTGTACATAAACAGGTATTCTGCTTTTGTTATCACTCTCTCTTGTAGGCCTCTATCTAACAGAGATTTCAATTCTTTACCGAAAGTTTCTGTTGGATCTTTTGATAAGACTCTATAATTCTCCACATTCTCTAGAATATCCATACACATTTGTTCATACTGTGTATTGTTCATAATAACCATATTCCCACCCTTGTCAGCGTTTTTAATAGTAATTTCCTTGTTAGATTTCAATTCTTTTAGAGCACTACGTTCTTTGTAGCTAAGATTTTTCTTAATTTTGCTTTTTGGATTCAGGCCCTCTATTTCTGTTGTAACTAAGGAAACAAACTTATTTATTACAGGGTATTTTGAGATGGATGGCATAAATTTGCTTTTAGGTTTTGCTGCACTCTCTTTCCTTGTATTTGACGTATCATCATTTTCATTCAGAAGTGTTAGCATTAAATTAACCATTTCATGGTCCTCTTGTTCAATACCCATATCATTAAGTGAGTTTGTATTGGTCATTTTGTGAAACTTGTGTAGAGCTAACTTTCTGGCAAAGAGGTGTGTATCCTTTATCCAATTAAATGTATCAAAATGAGGGGTAGGTATGAACGTTGATCCTTTAGATAATAATGTATGGTGTTCACTCGCTAGAGTTGTGTATGTCAGATTAATAATTTGTAGATGTTCCTTATTTATTTCTGTTTGGGGGTTTTGATTTGTTTTGTTGTCTTGTTCTTATTGATCTCTTTGGAGGGAACAAGTCCTTCTCTAAAAAAATCCTTGTTATAGAAGGTTCGATTATGGCTGTACTTGCTACTGGTGGCTGACTAACTTCTTCATCTGAAGGTTCAGAATCAGTAGTGGAATTATCAGGAGTAGTGTTTTTGTTACTACCTCTTGTGTCTTGTATGTGTCTGAAATTCCTACGTTTTTGATTTGACTTGTAAATATTACCCTTCTGGTGATCAGATCAATCTCTTTGTAGTTTTCTGTTTTTGGCTTCACTAAGTTCTTCCTTTAGTTTATCTATATGAAATTTCAATTTCACATCTAATGTCTCAAAGTCTTTGAGTGGTAAATTTATTTGTTTGTATCTTTGCTTCATCTATTAACTTAGTTAGATGTTCATATTGTTTTCTTTCATACTCTAATGTTAACTTCATTAGGTCTAGAGAACATTGTGTGAGAATTTCTTGCCATCTTAATACAAAGTTTTCGTCTGATATGTGAAAAGAGGGTGCTAGCTGAATCCTGAGTCCTCTCGGGATTAGTTTATTTTTGACATAACTTTCTAGGCTAAAAACTTCCCAGAATGATTTTACTTGTTTCTTCATTATTTTGGCAATGCTTTTAAAAGCTTCTTCAATATTGGTTGCTTGTGGGCATATATTCCCAACATTTAGAGTGAAGACTCTCTCTGCTTCTTGTTTCCATTGATCAAAATCTATAGTGGAAGATAGATAGCCGGCCATTGCTACCTAACTGAATACCACCCAGTTCCCAAATTCGTGGATGTGAATTGAATCACTTGTAATAATAGAGTAAGGTTAGGGAAAGTGAGGGGATTTGTGGCATTTAAGCCAAGTGTAGAATTATACACTAAGGTAAAGATAGATAATTGGTTTTAAAATTACACGTTGCAGTGACGGAAACGCGTCGGTGGGCGGGGCTTGGTACACAGCAAGTCCTAACTCTCCGCACATAGCTAATTTCCAGCGGGCATTTTGTAATCTACACTGCCCTGGGGATTTTGTTGCCATACCGGTCTGTATATTAACGCTTTGGCGTTTTGACGTGTTATGTCCCTGTTAACTCACTTGAATACATTTATATCATCAGATGATATGCACAATATCCTACATAGACAACATATGTGAATTCCGAATCTGAGAGCTATGCTTATTTACACTCTTAGCGTGTGTTGTTTGTGAATTGCTATATGTATGGATTGTTTATTTAGTTAATCTTGTAGGGATCTAGTCAGAAATCGGCTGACTTTGTTTGATCAAAGCAGTACGCAGGTAGGAGGACGCCTTTGAGCGCATAGCCTAAGTGTGTAATCAGTGTGAATACTGGTATATGAATGTGAATCTGAGTACCTGCTGACTTAATCAGTGTGAATACTGGTATATCAATACATGAATGTTTATCTGAGCACTTCTGACTTTAGTATCCCTAACCTATTTAGATTGGACTCAAGCTTACCAGGCCTCTAGCCCTAATTTCTCTTGTAGTGTATTCAGTCCACGGGTCATCCATTACTTATGGGATATATTCCCTTCCCAACAGGAAGTTGCAAGAGGATCACCCAAGCAGAGCTGCTATATAGCTCCTCCCCTCACATGTCATATCCAGTCATTCTCTTGCAACTTAATAGATAGGACGTTGTGAGAGGTCTGTGGTGTTTTTATACTTAGTTTATTTCTTCAATCAAAAGTTTGTTATTTTAAAATGACACCGGAGTGTGTTGTTTATTCTCAGGCAGTATTTGGAAGAAGAATCTGCCTGATTTTTCTATGATCTTAGCGGCAGTAACTAAGATCCACTGGCTGTTCTCGCATATTCTGAGGAGTGGGGTAACTTTCAGAAAGGGAATAGCGTGCGGGGAACCCTGCAAACAAGGTATGTGCAGTAAATTATTTTTCTAAGGAATGGAATTGACTAAGAAAATACTGCTGATACCGATGTAATGTAAGTAAAAGCCTTTAATACAGTGAGAGCGACTGTTAGCAGGCTGGTTTAAATATATACAGTAAAGTAATTTTCTAAGGCATGGAATTTGACTGAGAAAATGCTATTATACTGAAGTGATGTTATAAGCCTTAAATGCAGTAGGAAACTGGTATCAGGCTTATCAATAGAAATACATGCTCCCTAAAAAAAAGGGATGTTTAAAACGATTTTGCTGGCATGTTTAATCATTTTGTGAGGTACTTTGGTGATAAAACTTGTTGGGGCATAAAATTTTTCCACATGGCTGACAATATTTCTGCATAGAAACAGTTAACTAAAACTCCCAATATTGTAATATTGAGTAGGAGGGGCTTATTTTAGCGCTCTTTTGACGCAGTAAAAATTCAGGCTCTGGCTTCCTTCTGCTTGACCCGGGTCATCTCCAGACAGCTTAAGGGACTTCAAAAGTCATTTTGAGGGAGGTAATCAGTCACAGCAGACCTGTGACAGTGGTTTTTTTTTTGTGACTGTATTAAAAAACGTTTTTTGCTTATAAAAACCGTTTGGGTTTTAAGGGGTTAATCATCCATTTGCAAGTGGGTGCAATGCTTTGCTAACTTAATACATTTACTGTGAAAATTTGTTTGCTATAACTGATTTGGTTCATTGTTATTTCAACTGTGACACTTTTCTGTGCTTCTTAAAGGCACAGTAGCGTTTTTCCTTATTACTTGTAAAATTATTTACAGTGTTTTCCAAGTCTGCTAGTCTTATTGCTAGTCTGTTTAAACATGTCTAACACAGATGAATCTGTTTGTTAACTATGTTTAAAGGCCACTGTGGAGCCCCACAGAAACTTGTGTACTAAATGTATTGATTTCACTTTAAATAATAGAGGTCAGTCTTTATCTATAAAGGAATTATCACCAGACAACGAGGGGGAAGTTATGCCGACTAACTCTCCTCACGTGTCAGTACCTTCGCCTCCCGCTCAGGAGGCGTGTGATATTGTGGCGCCAAGTGCATCAGGGACGGCCATACAAATCACCTTACAAGACATGGCTAATATTATGAATAATACCCTGACAGAAGTATTATCTAAATTGCCAGAATTAAGAGGCAAGCGCGATTGCTCTGGGGTAAGAGTAGAGCGCGCTGGTGCTACAAGAGCCATGTCCGATACTGCGTCACAGTTTGCAGAACATGAGGACGGAGAGCTTCATTCTGTAGGTGACGGATCTTATCCAGGGAAACCGGATTCAGAGATCTCTAATTTTAAATTTAAGCTTGAGAACCTCCGTGTATTGCTAGGGGAGGTTTTAGCGGCTCTGAATGACTGTAACACAGTTGCGATTCCAGAGAAATTATGTAGGCTGGATAGATACTATGCAGTACCGGTGTGTACTGACGTTTTTCCTATACCTAAAAGGCTTACAGAAATTATTAGCAAGGAGTGGGATAGACCTGGTGTGCCCTTTTCCCCACCTCCTATTTTTAGAAAAATTTTTCCAATAGACGCCACTACACGGGACTTATGGCAGACGGTCCCTGAGGTGGAGGGAGCAGTTTCTACTTTAGCTAAGCGTACCACTATCCCAGTGGAGGATAGTTGTGCTTTTTCGGATCCAATGGATAAAAAATTAGGTTACCTTAAGAAAATGTTTGTTCAACAAGGTTTTATCTTACAGCCCCTTGCATGTATTGCGCCTGTCACTGCTGCTGCGGCATTCTGGTTTGAGTCTCTAGAAGAGGCCATTCACTCAGCTCCATTGGATGAAATTATGGACAAGCTTAAAGCACTTAAGCTAGCTAATGCATTTGTTTCTGATGCCATTGTACATTTAACCAAACTAACGGCTAAGAACTCCGGATTCGCCATCCAGGCGCGCAGAGCGCTATGGCTTAAATCCTGGTCAGCTGACGTGACTTCTAAATCTAAATTGCTGAATATTCCTTTCAAGGGGCAAACCTTATTCGGGCCCGGCTTGAAAGAAATTATCGCTGACATTACTGGAGGTAAGGGTCATACTCTTCCTCAGGACAGGGCCAAACCAAAGGCCAAACAGTCTAATTTTCGTGCCTTTCGAAACTTCAAGGCAGGAGCAACGTCAACTTCCTCCGCTCCAAAACAGGAAGGAACTGTTGCTCGTTACAGACAGGCCTGGAAAACTAACCAGTCCTGGAACAAGGACAAGCAGGCCAGAAAACCTGCTACTGCCCCTAAGACAGCATGAAGGGATGGCCCCCTATCCGGAAACGGATCTAGTGGGGGGCAGACTTTCTCTCTTCGCCCAGGCGTGGGCAAGAGATGTCCAGGATCCCTGGGCGTTGGAGATCATATCTCAGGGATATCTTCTGGACTTCAAGGCTTCTCCTCCTCAAGGGAGATTTCATCTTTCAAGGTTATCAGAAAACCTGATAAAGAAAGAGGCATTCCTACGCTGCGTACAAGACCTCCTAGTAATGGGAGTGATCCATCCAGTTCCGCGGACGGAACAAGGACAGGGATTTTATTCCAATCTGTGGTTCCCAAAAAAGAGGGAACCTTCAGACCAATCTTGGATCTAAAGATCTTAAACAAATTCCTCAGAGTTCCATCTTTCAAAATGGAAACTATTCGGACCATCCTACCCATAATCCAAGAGGGTCAGTACATGACCACAGTGGACTTAAAGGATGCCTACCTTCACATACCGATTCACAAAGATCATCATCGGTTCCTAAGATTTGCCTTTCTAGACAGGCATTACCAATTTGTAGCTCTTCCCTTCGGATTGGCTACGGCCCCGAGAATCTTTACAAAGGTTCTGGGCTCTCTTCTGGCGGTTCTAAGACCGCGAGGCATAGCGGTGGCTCCGTATCTAGACAACATCCTGATACAGGCGTCAAGCCTTCAAATTGCCACGTCTCATACAGAGATAGTCCTGGCCTTTCTAAGGTCGCATGGGTTGAAGGTGAACGTGGAAGAGTTCTCTATCACCACTCACAAGAGTCTCCTTCCTAGGGACTCTGATAGATTCTGTAGAGATGAAAATTTACCTGACGGAGGCCAGGTTATCAAAACTTCTAAATGCTTGCCGTGTCCTTCATTCCATTCCACGCCCGTCAGTGGCTCAGTGCATGGAAGTAATCGGCTTAATGGTAGCGGCAATGGACATATTGCCATTTGCGCGCCTGCATCTCAGACCGCTGCAATTGTGCATGCTGGGTCAGTGGAATGGGGATTACTCAGATTTGTCCCCCCTACTAAATCTGGATCAAGAGACCAGAGATTCTCTTCTCTGGTGGCTATCTCGGGTCCATCTGTCAAAGGGTACGACCTTTCGCAGGCCAGATTGGACGATTGTAACAACAGTTGTCAGCCTTCTAGGCTGGGGCGCAGTCTGGAACTCCCTGAAGGCTCAGGGATCGTGGACTCAGGAGGAGAAACTCCTCTCAATAAATATTCTGGAGTTAAGAGCTATATTCAATGCTCTTCTAGCTTGGCCTCAGTTAGCAACACTGAGGTTCATCAGATTTCAGTCGGACAACATCACGACTGTGGCTTACATCAACCATCAAGGGGGAACCAGGAGTTCCCTAGCGATGTTAGAAGTCTCAAAGATAATTCGCTGGGCAGAGTCTCACTCTTGCCACTTGTCAGCGATCCACATCCCAGGCGTGGAGAACTGGGAGGCAGATTTTCTAAATCGTCAGACTTTTCATCCGGGGGAGTGGGAACTCCATCCGGAGGTGTTTGCTCAACTGGTCCATCGTTGGGGCAAACCAGAACTGGATCTCATGGCGTCTCGCCAGAACGCCTAGCTTCCTCGTTACGAATCCAGGTCCAGGGACCCGGGAGCGACGCTGATAGATGCTCTAGCAGCTCCTTGGTTCTTCAACCTGGCTTATGTGTTTCCACCGTTTCCTCTGCTCCCTCGACTGATTGCCAAGATCAAACAGGAGAGAGCATCGGTGATTCTGATAGCGCCTGCATGGTCACGCAGGACCTGGTATGCAGACCTAGTGGACAAGTCGTCCTGTCCACCATGGACTCTACCTTTGAGGCAAGACCTTCTAATACAAGGTCCTTTCAATCATCCAAATCTAATTTCTCTGAGACTGACTGCATGGAGATTGAACGCTTGATCCTATCAAAGCGTGGTTTCTCCGAGTCAGTTATTGATACCTTAATACAGGCACGAAAGCCTGTTACCAGGAAAATCTACCATAAGATATGGCGTAAATACCTTTATTGGTGCGAATCCGAGAGTTACTCATGGAGTAAGGTTAGGATTCCTAGAATATTGTCCTTTCTCCAAGAGGGTTTAGAAAAAGGCTTATCAGCTAGTTCTTTAAAGGGACAGATCTCTGCTCTGTCTATCCTTTTGCACAAGCGTCTGGCAGAAGTTCCAGGTGTCCAGGCTTTTTGTCAGGCTTTGGTTAGGATTAAGCCTGTGTTTAAAACTGTTGCTCCACCGTGGAGCTTAAACTTGGTTCTGAAAGTTCTTCAAGGAGTTCCGTTTGAACCCCTTCATTCCATTGATATTAAACTTTTATCTTGGAAAGTTCTGTTTTTGATGGCTATCTCCTCGGCTCGAAGAGTCTCGGAGTTATCCGCCTTACATTGTGATTCTCCTTATCTGATTTTCCATTCAGACAAGGTAGTTCTGCGTACTAAACCTGGGTTTTTACCTAGTCTCTAACAGGAATATCAATCAGGAGATTGTTGTTCCATCATTATGTCCTAATCCTTCTTCAAAGAAGGAACGACTTTTGCATAATCTGGACGTAGTCCGTGCCCTAAAATTCTATTTACAGGCAACTAAAGATTTTCGTCAATCTTCTTCCCTGTTTGTCGTTTACTCTGGACAGAGGAGAGGTCAAAAAGCTTCGGCAACCTCTCTCTCCTTTTGGCTTCGTAGCATAATACGTTTAGCCTATGAGACTGCTGGACAGCAGCCCCCTGAAAGAATTACAGCTCATTCCACTAGAGCTGTGGCTTCCACCTGGGCCTTTAAGAATGAGGCCTCTATTGAACAGATTTGCAAGGCTGCGACTTGGTCTTCGCTTCACACCTTTTCAAAATTTTACAAATTTGACACTTTTGCTTCTTCTGAGGCTGTTTTTGGGAGAAAGGTTCTACAGGCAGTGGTTCCTTCCGTTTAAGTTCCGGCCTTGTCCCTCCCATCATCCGTGTACTTTAGCTTTGGTATTGGTATCCCATAAGTAATGGATGACCCGTGGACTGAATACACTTAACAAGAGAAAACATAATTTATGCTTACCTGATAAATGTATTTCTCTTGTAGTGTATTCAGTCCACGGCCCGCCCTGTCTTTTTTAAGGCAGATCTAAATTTTAATTAAAACTCCAGTCACCACTGCACCCTATGGTTTCTCCTTTCTCGTCTTGTTTCGGTCGAATGACTGGATATGACATGTGAGGGGAGGAGCTATATAGCAGCTCTGCTTGGGTGATCCTCTTGCAACTTCCTGTTGGGAAGGGAATATATCCCATAAGTAATGGATGACCCGTGGACTGAATACACTACAAGAGAAATAAATTTATCAGGTAAGCATAAATTATGTTTTTAATCTATGAGATGCTACATACCTAAGGCTATATATCATTAGAATCTTGGAAGTGACTTATCCCATTACTCTATTTAGCCGTATGTATCTCTCTTCCCTTTTTAGTAATGGGTGGATGCAAGGTAAATAGTTATTATTAATAAGTCTGGAAGTAAATATACCCATTCTCTTATACTATTTACACCATCCCACTCATGGTAATGTCTTTTTGCATAAATGTTTAATAAAGTGTACCTTTTATAGATATGGGTTTGGTACAGCTGTTTGAAGTTGGCACCACTTGTAATTTAAAGTGATAGTAAACTCTCCCCTTTGTATAAACAGACCCGGAATGTTGTTGATATTTTAGATGCAGTGTAATTCATCAGTTGTAATGAAGATACGCTTTAACTTAATTTTTAATGTAGATATTAAATTTAAATACTCTTCAATCCGGCTGCTTACTTCAAACAAATATTTTTTTTGTGAACTAACGTTTTGAACTGTTTTCCAATTAGCACTCTAGCCATATGGCACTTTCGTTGCAGCTAGGGTTCTGATTGGAGAACAGTTCAAACTGTTAGCTCACAAAAAAAGATTTGTTTTGAAGTGGGCAGTCTGAGCGCCGGGGTATTTGAATTTTATATCTACATTAAAAAGTAACTTCATTACAACTGAATTACACTCCCATCTGCTTACATTCTGGATCTGTTTATCCAAAGGGGAAAGTTTACTATCACTTTAATCTTAAATACGATTGTACCATTTGTTTGTGCTGCAAAAGTTAACTTTTATGCCGGTTTGGTTTAAGAGATATTGCACTTTATATTTAATGCCATGTGACCTCAATCTCTGCCCACGTTGCACTCTATGTAATTAAATTGTGAATAGAAATATACCATTCTTTTGGGCTCATTTGCTCCAAAAAAATTATTATATTTTGGACCCTGTGCCCTCAGTCGCCACACACTTTATATTTGTGCTGAAAAAAAATTAACATCTGGTTTTGGATATATTGCACGTTATATTCTATGTGAACTCAATTTCCTCTCACTTTGCACCCCATGTGGTAGCGCTTGCTGATTGGTGGCTAAAATGTAACCACCAATAAGCAAGTGCTACCCAGGAATCTGAACCAAAAATGTGCCAGCTCATAAGCTTATATTCCTCCTTTTTCAAATAAAGATACCAGAAGAATGAAGAAAATTTGATAATAGGAGTAAATTAGATAGTTTCTTAAAATTGCATGCTCTATCTGAATCATGCAAGAAAATTTTTTTTGGGTTCAGTATCCCTTTAACTAATGTAAAAGATATGTTATACTACCTAGGACATTTCTAAGAAGTTTAATGGAATATAAAGATCAAAACTGAAAATGTATTTGGGTTCAGTATCTCTTTAAAGTGTTTACATTTAAAACTGAGAAAAAAATAGCCTGTTAAAATTCTTTGTGTGAAAAGAACATACTAAATAAAATCTGTACTGTAACATACTCTGCCACAGGTCGATAGGGACAACACCTATAGCTTTATTGGTGGAGAGAGACAAGCAGTATCAAGAAAAACAAGCAAACATTTATTGGCATTTTATTGGCAGTGATGTAGTTACTAGTTCCTGTATTGAAGGTGGAGAACTTTTCTGTAAGGGTTTGTAGATCGTATTGCATAATGTGACTTCTTTCAACATAAACATGTTTTAGAACAATTTTGACTTAATGATAGAGAAAGAGGGAAATTTAAAGGGAATGTATTTCCTTGTGTTTCAGGTCACCTCTGGCAGGACACTAAGCTGGGTAAGTTCTGAATTTGTATCTCCTTTTTAACTCTAATGGCTTGTTGCCTAATAGAGAAGGTTGTATAACCATATTATCTACAGATTGGGGTTATCATGGACTCCAGGGTCAACAAGAGAGTCTCAACTATGAGATGGTGTTTTTTTGCAAACTGTTGTATTCAGTTGGGCACCTTATTTCATTATATTATAATTCTCTCAGATGTACCCTCCTGTATCATGGGGCTAGTTGCCTACTGTAATGTATTTTGGTGCCTACATGTTTGCATTCAATCTAATGGGGCTAATGGTATGGTCACATCAGATTCTCCATACAGTTTTCTCCTTGGAAGCTCCTCTAATTATGGAGGTCCTGCGGAGGTTAGGGTTAACCTTTTTCCCACCGCAGGATTGTTTTGGCACATGCTCCATCCACTCAATTTGGTCATGCTATGTGCACAACTGTAATCCTGAACGGCACGGTTACTGCACGGAGGCGACGTGCTTCATGCACACCTCAGAAGACTGAGGGAGGAGCCAGAGCTCCTCTGATTGGAGTGATTGCCGCACGGAGGCGAAGTTACCGCAGAAGGTGGTACGGCTCCTCATAATAGAGCGCTCTTATATAGTGTAAGGTATGATTTCCATAATGTCCATATATTTTACATTTGACCTATACACAGCACGGTTTGGGATCTGAGTCCTAACCATAGCTACTCCTTTTATTGATGTTCCATCGTGTGATGGCTTCTGCTATATACTTAATGCACTTTCTGTGGGTAATTGGTGCCAAGAGTAGTGTAATAAGTGTCAAATTGATATTCTCATGAGGGACTCTCCTGGGATATTTATTGCTTTCAATAATCTTGCTTCTCATATTCTCATTATAAGCACAATCAGCAGGCCATTGTTATACTCATACTGCAGTATCCAACCTCAGCAGGTGACTTTTATATATTTAGATATTGTAGAATGTGATCATGCTCCCTTATCTCAGACTGTTTTAGATCCTCTTCCTAATGTCTTTGATTCCTTATACAGTGTACTGTATTGCAGGGCTATGCGTTAAGCCACCTTTTAGGTTTCCTTAGACTTCCTATTTGTTTGAGGAGGTGTTGAATTTCTTATATGTGAAACCTAAATACGAACCCCTGAAGTTATTTTTCCTGTTCCCTCCTTGTTTGCTGTACTTAAAACGGTCAGTGCCAGCTCTATTCTAGTTATGCACACCACCTTTCCTTTGGAGGACAGCACTGTTTTCTCCAACATAGGTGTGTCCGGTCCACGGCGTCATCCTTACTTGTGGGATATTCTCTTCCCCAACAGGAAATGGCAAAGAGTCCCAGCAAAGCTGGTCACATGATCCCTCCTAGGCTCCGCCTACCCCAGTCATTCTCTTTGCCGTTGCACAGGCAACATCTCCACGGAGATGGTTAAGAGTTTTTTGGGCTTTAAGACACTGTGGTGAAATTTTGGTGAATTTTGAACAATTCCTTCATACTTTTTCACATATTCAGTAATAAAGTGTGTTCAGTTTGAAATTTAAAGTGACAGTAACGGTTTTATTTTAAAACGTTTTTTGTGCTTTGTTGACAAGTTTAAGCCTGTTTAACATGTCTGTACCATCAGATAAGCTATGTTCTATATGTATGAAAACCAAGGTTTCTCCCCATTTAAATTTATGTGATAATTGTGCCATAGTGTCCAAACAAAATAGGGACAATGATGCCACAGATAATGATATTGCCCAAGATGATTCCTCTAATGAGGGGAGTAAGCATGATACTACATCATCCCCTTCTGTGTCTACACCAGTTTTGCCCACACAAGAGGCCCCTAGTACATCTAGTGCGCCAATTCTTATTACCATGCAACAATTAACGGCTGTAATGGATAATTCTATAGCAAACATTTTATCCAAAATGCCTACTTATCAGAGAAAGCACAATTGCTCTGTTTTAAACACTGAAGAGCAAGAGGACGCTGATGATAACTGTTCTGACATACCCTCACACCAATCTGAAGGGACCAGGAGGGAGGTTTTGTCTGAGGGAGAAATTTCAGATTCAGGAAAAATTTCTCAACAAGCTGAACCTGATGTTGTAACATTTAAATTTAAATTAGAACATCTCCGCGCACTGCTTAAGGAGGTATTATCTACTCTGGATGATTGTGACAATTTGGTCATTCCAGAGAAATTATGTAAGATGGACAAGTTCCTAGAGGTTCCGGTGCCCCCCGACGCTTTTCCTATACCCAATCGGGTGGCGGACATAGTAAATAAGGAGTGGGAAAGGCCCAGCATACCTTTTGTTCCCCCCCCCCCTATATTTAAGAAATTATTTCCTATAGTCGACCCCAGAAAGGACTTATGGCAGACAGTCCCCAAGGTCGAGGGGGCGGTTTCTACTCTAAACAAACGCACTACTATTCCTTTCGAAGATAGTTGTGCTTTCAAAGATCCTATGGATAAAAAATTAGAGGGTTTGCTTAAAAAGATGTTTGTTCAGCAAGGTTACCTTCTACAACCAATTTCATGCATTGTTCCTGTCACTACGGCAGCGTGCTTCTGGTTCGAGGAACTAGAAAAGTCGCTCAATAAAGAATCTTCGTATGAGGAGGTTATGGACAGAGTTCAAGCACTTAAATTGGCTAACTCTTTTATTTTAGATGCCGCTTTGCAATTAGCTAGATTAGCGGCGAAAAATTCAGGGTTTGCTATTGTGGCGCGCAGAGCGCTTTGGCTAAAGTCTTGGTCAGCGGATGTGTCTTCCAAGACAAAATTGCTTAACATCCCTTTCAAGGGTAAAACACTGTTTGGGCCTGATTTGAAAGAGATTATTTCAGACATCACCGGGGGAAAGGGCCACGCCCTCCCTCAGGATAGGTCTTTTAAGGCTAAAAATAAGCCTAATTTTCGTCCCTTTCGCAGAAACGGACCAGCCTCTAACTCTACATCCTCTAAGCAAGAGGGAAATACTTCACAACCCAAACCAGCCTGGAGACCGATGCAAGGCTGGAACAAGGGTAAGCAGGCCAAGAAGCCTGCCACTGCTAACAAAACAGCATGAAGGGATGGCCCCCGATCCGGGACCGGATCTGGTGGGGGGCAGACTTTCTCTCTTTGCTCAGGCTTGGGCAAGAGATGTTCAGGATCCTTGGGCGCTAGAAATAGTTTCTCAAGGTTATCTCCTGGAATTCAAGGAACTACCCCCAAGGGGAAGGTTCCACAGATCTCAATTATCTTCAAACCTAATAAAAAGACAGGCATTCTTACATTGTGTAGAAGACCTGTTAAAGATGGGAGTAATTCATCCAGTTCCAATAAGAGAACAAGGGATGGGTTTTTATTCCAACCTGTTCATAGTTCCCAAAAAAGAGGGAACATTCAGACCAATTTTAGATCTCAAGATCCTAAACAAATTTCTCAGGGTTCCATCGTTCAAAATGGAAACCATTCGAACGATCCTTCCCACCATCCAGGAAGGTCAATTTATGACCACCGTGGATTTAAAGGATGCGTACCTACATATTCCTATCCACAAGGAACATCATCAGTTCCTAAGGTTCGCTTTTCTGGACAAGCATTACCAGTTTGTGGCACTTCCATTCGGATTAGCCACCGCTCCGAGAATTTTCACAAAGGTACTAGGGTCCCTTCTAGCGGTTCTAAGACCAAGGGGCATTGCAGTAGTACCTTACTTGGACGACATCCTGATTCAAGCGTCGTCTCTGTCAAAAGCAAAGGCTCATACGGACATCGTCCTAGCCTTTCTCAGATCTCACGGATGGAAGGTGAACAAAGAAAAAAGTTCTCTGTCCCCGTCAACAAGAGTTCCCTTCTTGGGAACAATAATAGATTCCTTAGAAATTAGGATTTTTCATTGTCACGACCGACGCCAGTCTGGTGGGCTGGGGCGCGGTCTGGGAACCCCTGAAAGCTCAGGGCCTATGGTCTCGGGAAGAATCTCTTCTCCCGATAAACATTCTGGAACTGAGAGCGATATTCAATGCTCTCAAAGCTTGGCCTCAACTAGCAAAGGCCAAATTCATACGGTTTCAATCAGACAACTTGACGACTGTTGCATATATCAATCATCAGGGGGGAACAAGGAGTTCCCTGGCGATGGAAGAAGTGACCAAAATAATTCAATGGGCGGAGGATCACTCCTGCCACTTGTCTGCAATCCACATCCCAGGAGTGGAAAATTGGGAAGCGGATTTTCTGAGTCGTCAGACTTTCCATCCGGGGGAGTGGGAACTCCATCCGGAAATCTTTGCCCAAATAACTCAATTATCGGGCATTCCAGACATGGATCTGATGGCGTCTCGTCAGAACTTCAAGGTTCCTTGCTACGGGTCCAGATCCAGGGATCCCAAGGCGACTCTAGTGGATGCACTAGTAGCGCCTTGGACCTTCAACCTAGCTTATGTGTTCCCACCATTTCCTCTCATTCCCAGGTTGGTAGCCAGGATCAATCAGGAGAGGGCTTCGGTAATCTTGATAGCTCCTGCGTGGCCACGCAGGACTTGGTATGCAGACCTGGTGAATATGTCATCGGCTCCACCATGGAAGCTATGGCTTCCCTCCAACTGACGGCTTGGAGATTGAACGCTTAATTTTATCAAAGCGTGGGTTTTCAGATTCTGTAATAAATACTCTGATTCAGGCTAGAAAGCCTGTAACTAGAAAAATTTACCATAAAATATGGAAAAAATATATCTTTTGGTGTGAATCTAAAGGATTCCCTTGGAACAAGATAAAAATTCCTAAGATTCTTTCCTTTCTACAAGAAGGTTTGGAGAAAGGATTATCTGCTAGTTCTCTGAAGGGACAGATCTCTGCTTTATCTGTTTTACTTCACAAAAGACTGGCAGCTGTGCCAGATGTTCAAGCATTCGTGCAGGCTCTGGTTAGGATCAAGCCTGTCTACAGACCTTTGACTCCTCCCTGGAGTCTAAATCTAGTTCTTTCAGTTCTTCAAGGGGTTCCGTTTGAACCCTTACATTCCGTAGATATTAAGTTATTATCTTGGAAAGTTTTGTTTTTGGTCGCAATTTCTTCTGCTAGAAGAGTTTCAGAGTTATCTGCTCTGCAGTGTTCTCCGCCCTATCTGGTGTTCCATGCAGATAAGGTGGTTTTGCGTACTAAGCCTGGTTTTCTTCCGAAAGTTGTTTCCAACAAAAATATTAACCAGGAGATAGTTGTACCTTCTTTGTGTCCGAATCCAGTTTCAAAAAAGGAACGTTTGTTACACAATTTGGACGTAGTCCGTGCTCTAAAATTCTATTTAGAGGCTACTAAAGATTTCAGACAAACATCTTCTTTGTTTGTTGTTTATTCTGGTAAAAGGAGAGGTCAAAAAGCAACTTCTACCTCTCTTTCCTTTTGCCTTAAAAGCATTATCCGATTGGCTTATGAGACTGCCGGACGGCAGCCTCCTGAAAGAATCACAGCTCACTCCACTAGGGCTGTGGCTTCCACATGGGCCTTCAAGAACGAGGCTTCTGTTGACCAGATATGTAAGGCAGCGACTTGGTCTTCTCTGCACACTTTTGCCAAATTTTACAAATTTGATACTTTTGCTTCTTCGGAGGCTATTTTTGGGAGAAAGGTTTTGCAAGCTGTGGTGCCTTCCGTTTAGGTGACCTGATTTGCTCCCTCCCTTCATCCGTGTCCTAAAGCTTTGGTATTGGTTCCTACAAGTAAGGATGACGCCGTGGACCAGACACACCTATGTTGGAGAAAACAGAATTTATGCTTACCTGATAAATTACTTTCTCCAACGGTGTGTCCGGTCCACGGCCCGCCCTGGTTTTTTTAATCAGGTCTGATGAATTATTTTCTCTAACTACAGTCACCACGGTATCATATGGTTTCTCCTATGCATATTTCCTCCTGTCCGTCGGTCGAATGACTGGGGTAGGCGGAGCCTAGGAGGGATCATGTGACCAGCTTTGCTGGGACTCTTTGCCATTTCCTGTTGGGGAAGAGAATATCCCACAAGTAAGGATGACGCCGTGGACCGGACACACCGTTGGAGAAAGTAATTTATCAGGTAATCTAGAGAGAGCAAGCACAAAAATACAGTTAACATTTATAAAGCAATACCAAAACAAATAACATTTCAACATAAGGATGAGAATTTGACAGTTTCTCAGGCATTGGAGGATAAGTAAGGTTTTGATACTGGCATCAGTATTCATGTGAAAAGGAGAGGGGGGGATTGGGCAGTTCTCAATGCTGTTACACTCTGTTGGCAGTGTCGGGATTGGGTTTGGAAAAGTGAATAGGTGTCGGTATAAACTAAAGTTCCTTCTAATGGATGTTAGAGAATATTTCATATTTCTTAAAGTTTAGCCAGTCCATAGTCGGTAGAGTCTTCAGGTTGGGTCTGCAGAGATAGCCGTGGTCGTCTTTGTATTTGTGTGTCGATGTATTTCTTCTTTTACTTGGCATTGTGTTCCATTCTGATCACTGGGGCCTAGGTACAGTTTGTTTTTGGGAATGTTTATCTCGGGTGTTGTCAAATAGCTTTGAAAGGGATGGTTGAGATATGTTCAGCTGCTTACAAAATTGATCCAAGTCCTCTGGATCTTTATATGTGTAGGTCTTATCATCTTTGGTTACTTTGATGGCAAAGGGGAATCCCCACCTCTATGGAATACCCAGGTACTGTAGATGTAGGGTAAGGTACCTGGTTTCTTTGCATTTCGCCAGAGTAATGGGACTACGGTCTGCATAGATTTGGATAGAGTCTTCTCCAAAGGCTATGGTACATTTTTTTACTAGCTGCTTGTAGTATTCTTTAATTGTCCGTGTATTTATGACAGCATAGTATTATATCTCGCTGTGGTGATGAGGTCGCTGGCATAGGTCTTAGAGCTCTGTGTGCCCTATCAAGGCAGATGGTTTAGTCTTTTGCAGATTCCAGAAGATATTTGAACAAGTTCTGTAGATAAGATGGCAATTGTGCTGGAAGGATTTTCTCTGGGACCCCTCGGATCCTTAGGTTTTTGCATCTGCCTCTATTATAGAAGTCCTCTACCTGAGTTTGCAATTGTATAATAATAGAGTTGTGTTGTTGTAGGGCTTGTGTCATGGAGTCTGAGGCTTTAGAGATTTCTTCTTTTTGCTCCTCAAGTTTGAGTACTCTGGTCCCTACATCATTTGATGTTTCTTAACTTTTTGCTATGCCGTTTTTGATAACTTTGCTGACTTGTGACATGAAAGAAGTGAGATGTGCTTTTGTGGTTAATGCATTTAGATCTACTCTAGTGATAGGAGAGTTGTCCCCTGACTGAGATGGTGCCGTGTGGATTAAGCTATCCATGTTGTCTGATAGAGGGGGTTCTGTATCGTCCTTATTCTGTGCTTCTATAGCTTTGAAAAATGTATTCAGTTTTCCCCCACTTAGATTAGGCCCTTTACTCATTCTGTCTGCTCTTCCTTGCTTTTTAGCTACCATCTGTGTTATGAGCAAATTATGATGAGTATGGCTGTAAGCTATATCCTGTAGTGCTGTTGTAAAGTAATGGCGTAGTTTCAACCTACTGGAGGTTGTGTAGCCAGGGGTTATATCCCATAGAGTGGGGTTTTATTTCAGTGATTATGGGGTGGACTGCTGGATTAAAGCTTGCGGTAATATCTGCACCCCTCAATAGTTTTTTTTTTTTTTTTTTAGTGCAGACTCTACCTTATGTGGTCTCCTGCGCCTGTGTCATTCCTCAGTTCTGCAAGAACTATGCTCCGTAGCTTCCCTGCAGCCTTCGGGCTTACATCTGACCACCGGGTCTGTGTTTAACGGTCTGCCTGGCTTTTCTGTAGGTCCGGTTTTGGACTATGGCTGTGTTTTATATATCGGGTCCGGAGGCCACCGCATCACACGGTACTTTATATTGTGGTTTGTAGGCCGCAACTCGGGAGTTCTGTGTAGCGGGTAATTCCCTTGTTCTCTGGTGGTACCTCCGGCTCTCTAGTTGTGGTCTGTGCCAGGCATGCCAAGTGCTGTGTCGATGTGACCGTTTAATCCGACTTTTATGAGCCCTTTCGAGCTGTCTTTGCCGGAGCTCTAAAACAATGCGGCCACAGTGTTTTCTGTATAAAACACATGAACTAACCCCCTCTAGCTGTGAAAAACTGTCAAATGCAGAGACGGCATTCGAGGGCTTAGAAATTAGCATATGAGCCTACCTATGTTTAGCTTTCAACTAAGAATAACAAGAGAACAAAACAAATTCAATGATAAAAGTAAATTAGAAAGTTGTTTAAAATTACATGCGCTATCTGAATCATGAAAGTTTAATTTGGACTTTACTATCCCTTTAAGTCTTTGATGTACTGGCTGTTGTGGTAGTAGAACCCTATGGGACCGTTCTTGTGCTTTTATAAGCTTTGTGTGCTGTGAATGGTATCCTCTCTCAAGAAACCTGTGGGCCATATACTCCAACTGAGCCTGTCTGTTATCATTGTTTATAAATAAATAACAATAATATATATATATATATATATATATATATATATATTTTAAGGGGCTAATGTTTTTTTCTGTTAGCTAGCACACCTGTTGCTTCATGATTAGGCCCAGGGCTATATAATAGCTCTGAGAAAGCAGAGAGAGGTCTCAGTATTAGGCTGCACTGGGATGTTGCACGTGGAGACCTAAAAAATACCAGTCTTCATGTAAGTTAAAGGTCTGGTGAGGTGTTTTTTTTTTGTAAGAGAGTGTGAATGTTTTTCACTTGAGCCAGAGTAGCTGGACCAGCAATAGTAGCTAGGGAAACTACTGTTAGACTCCTAACAGGAGAAGGCCTTTTGTTTATGTATTTTCTGTTGCTGCTGAATAGCTTTTTCCATCAAAAAGGGAGGAGAGTCGAGTCCACAGCTTCATTGATTACTTTTGGGAATTAAGAACCTGGCCACCAGGAGGAGGCAAAAACACCCCAGCCAAAGGCTTAAATACCGCCCCCACTTCCCTCAACCCCTAGTCATTCTTTGCCTTTTGTCACAGGAGGATGGCAGAGAAGTGCCGAAGATTCGGAGTTGTCTCCTATGGAGGGTAGTACTCTTAGGAATGGGACTGGAGTTTTAAGTAGTCCTGTCAGCTTTTCAGTGAGAGCCTGGATGAAAGAGTCTGGCAGGAAAAGTCTTTCTGCGAAACCATCCCGACTCATATCTAACAGCTCCACAAACAATCAGCGTTGATGAGTTTTGCTGCCTGCTTTCTGCACTCAAGTTCATGTCAGGAGCGATGCATTTACCTGTCAAACTTGAAGGGCTGTGTTCCTGTTCCACGGCATGGATTCTGGTAAGATCATTTCATTTTTTTTTATACACAATAATAACACAGAAGACAGGGACACAGTGTGGCCCCATTTATCTTATGGAATCAAAGGTTAATATTCCTAGTAATGGGAATAATTATACAAGGGGGGTTTATACATAATATTCTTTATTGTGTTATGGCTGCGTTATGTACGAGATGTGGCTCTGGCAATGGTGGAACTTCAGGTTGACTTCCGGAAGTATTTGTGCGGCCGGTTTTGGTGCATTTTCTCCTTAATGCAGGGTCTGTCCTGCGAGGCATCCCAGGTGACCTGGTGTGTCGGTCTCCACTTCCTCTGTTGATTAGCGGCATAGGAGACAAAGCGGTTTCCGTAGTCCGGGTCATAGGAGGTCCATTGGAGAATATAAAGGTGCCTGTTTATTAAGCTAGTCTAGTCCATAATAAAAGCGCAAGCTATGGAGAACGCGTTAGAGGGTACTCCCTCTTTAACAAAGTCTCAATCCTGTGTTTATTGTGAGGAGAATCTTGTAGATCAGCCTGCTCAATTGTGTTCCACATGCCTTGATAAAATTAAGGGGATGTCTAGTACTACGGAGCCGTCCACCTCTGAGGGTTCTCCGTCCCGTGAGGTGTGTTCCCTGCTTTCATCTCTGAGTGCACATGCAGTCCAACCATTACTCCTACGGGATTTTGCGGATCAACTGCAAACGGCGGTATCTAAAGTGATCCATGCCTTACCACGTTCTGCTAAGTGCAAGCGTAGGGCATATCATGGCGGCCCGGACCAAGGGTTGTCTACGCCTATGGAAATATCAGAGGCATTATACGATGACGAGGCCCACTCTGACTCTTCAGAGGAGGCTCCTTCTGGCTCGGAGTCCGTGTCATCTCATCCTCCGGCAGCAGAGGAGCCTGACTTTAGGTTTAGGATGGAGAATTCACGCTTTTTGCTGAAGCAAGTGCTTGCTACTCTGGAGGTTCCTGAACTGAAGTTTCCGGAGCAACCTTTGATTCCTAAGCTTGAAAAGGTATACAAGGACAGGGTGGTGCCTCAGACGTTCCCGGTTCCTGTTAATATGGCTAATATTAAGAATGAATGGGAGCGATTAGGTTCTTCCTTTTCCCCTTCTTCCTTTAAGAAACTGTTCCCCCGTTCCGGATTTTCAGCTCGAGCTGTGGGGGACTGTCCCTAAGGTGAATAGTGCTACCTCTACGCTCGCGAAGCGGACGACTATTCCTCTTGAGGATAGTTCATCATTTTAAAGAGCCCATGGATAAAAAGTTGGAAAACATGTTAGGAAAATGTTTCAGCACACTGGGTTTGTTTTTCATCCGGCACAGCTGTGTTTCCGGAGCTGCAACATATTGGTGTGAATCCCTGTGTGATATGGTCAAGAGGGAGACTTCCATCCACGAGATACAGGATAAGATTAAGGCGTTGAAGGTCACCAATTATTTCATTTGTGATGCCAATATGCAAATTATTGGCCTGAACGCAAAGGTTTCAGGATTCTCCATTTTAGCTCGCAGGGCTCTGTGGCTAAAGTCTTAGTTGGCGGACATGACCTCCAAGTCGAGGCTGTTGCCCTTGCCTTTTCAAGGAAAGATTCTGTTCGGTCCAGGATTGGATTCAATCATATCCACGGTTACGGGAGGCAAGGGAGCTTTCCTACCGCAGGATAAGAAGGCTAAGCCTAAAGGATCTACTTTTTGTCCCTTTCGCATAGACCAGGCCCAGTGCAGGCAGCCTGCTACGAAAGTGGATAAGTCCAAGGGATCTTGTTAACCTGCTCAATCTTGGAACAAGTCCAAGCAGAACAAGAAGCCTGCCAAGATATGATCGACATGAAAGGGCGGCCCCCGACCGGTCTCCAGACCAAGTAGGGGGCAGATTGTCTCTCTTCTCCGAAGCCTGGTTGCAGGACGTTCAGATCCCTTGGGTTCTGGAGGTTGTCGCCCAGGGTTACAGGATAGGGTTCAGGTCCCATCCGCCTAGGGGCAGATTCCTCCTTTCAAACCTGTCTTCAAGACCGGAAAAGAAAGAGGCCTTTCTAGAATGTGTGAGGGATCTCTCTTCTCTATCCTACCAGTACCCCAAACAGAAAGGGGTCTAGGGTACTATTCAAATCTTTGTAGTTCCAAAGAAGGAGGGCATGTTCCACCCGATTCTGGACCTAAAGTGTTTAAACAAGTTTCTGGCTGTTCCATCGTTCAAAATGGAAACAATCAGATCTATTCTGTCCCTAGTTCAAGAGGGACAGTTTATGATGACAATAGACTTGAAGGATGCTTACCTTTTATGTTCCAATTCACAGGGACCACTTCAAGTTCCTAAGATTTGCGTTTCTGGACCATCGCTTCCAGTTTGTGGCCCTTCCCTTCGTTCTGGCGAAGGCCCTGAGGGTTTTCACAAAGTTTCTGGGGGTGCTTCTGGCAGTGACCAGATCCAGGGGCATTGCTGTGGCGCCCTATTTGTACGACATCCTAGTCCAGGCGCCGTCGTTCAAAGGATCATTTGAGGGCTCTTCTTTTATTTCTCCAATCTCACGGTTGGAAGATCAACTCAGGAAAGAGTTCCCTGGTTCCCAGCAACAGGGTGGTGTTACTGGGCACGATAATAGACTCTATGTCCATGAAAATATTTCTCACAGAGCAACGACGCAGGAAGATTGCGTCCACCTGTCTTGCCCTTCAGTCCTCCTCAAGTCATTCGGTGGCTCAGTGTATGGAGATGATCGGGCTCATGGTTTCCAGCATAGACATCATCCCTTTCGCCTGGTTACATCTCAGGCCTCTTCAATTGTGAATGTTGAGACAGTGGAATGGTGATCATTCAGATCTATCACAGCGGATATCCATCGATGCTCGTACCAGGGACTCCCTCTCTTGGTGGATCCGCCCGGAGCATCTGTCCCTGGGGACATCCTTCTTGAAATTGTCCTGAGAGATTGTGACCACGGACTTGAGTCTAACAGAATGGGGAGCGGTTTGGGGTGCCAGAATGGCACAAGGAAAATGGTCCCGGGAGGAGTCTCTACTTCCGATTAAATATTCTGGAACTTCGAGCAATTTACAACACTCTGAGGGTGTGGCATCTTCTGGGGTCGTTCAGCTTCATCAGATTCCAGACCAACAACATTTCCTCGGTGGCTTACATGAACCATCAGGGGGGTACAAGGAGCTCTCTAGCAATGAGGGAGGTGTCTCGGATTTTGAAGTGGGTGGAGTCCCACAACTTCTCTCAGCGATCCACATTCCAGGTGTGGACAATTGGGAAGCGGACTTTCTATCGAAGATAGAACTCATGGCGTCCAGACTCAATTGCAAGCTACCCCGATACGGGTCAAGGTCGAGGGATCCCCAGGCAGAGCTGATAAATGCCTTAGTGGTGCCTTGGGGATTCAGCCTAGCTTACATTTTTCCACCGTTACCATTTCTACCTCGTGTAGTGACACGCATCAAGCAGGAGCGAGCTTCGGCCATCCTGATGGCTGCAGAGGATATGTTTTGCGGATCTGGTGGGGATGTCATCTTCTCCGCCATGGAGGTTACCCTGTTGCAGGGATCTGCTGGTACAGGGTCCCTTTCAACATCAAAATCTTGTTTCTCTGAGGCTGACTGCGTGGAGATTGAACTCTTAGCCAAGAGAGGTTTTTCTGAAAGTGTGATTGACACTCTAGTTCAGGCAAGGAAGCCAGTCAGTCACTCGTCGCATCTACCATAAGTTGTGGAGGACTTACTTGTCCTGGTGTGAGAAGCACGGATATCATTGGCACAAGGTGAAGGTATCCAGGATTCTGTCTTTTCTCCAAGAAGGTTTGGAGAAGGGTCTTGCCGCCAGTTCCTTAAAGGGACAGATTTCGGCATTATCAGTTTTGTTGCACAGGAGACTCGCTGAGTTTTCTGACATTCAATCTTTTGTTCAGGCTTTGCCTAGAATCAGGCCTGTCTTTAGGCAGTATGCTCCTCCATGGAGCTTAAACTTGGTCCTTAAGGTATTGCAGTGCGTTCCGTTTGAGCATATGCATTCTTTTGACATTAACATTCGGTCTTGGAAGGTTCTCTTCCAGTTAGCTATTGCATCGGCACGCAGAGTATCTGAGCTGGCTGCCTTGCAATTGGAGCCTCCTTATCTGGTTTTTCATGCGGATAAGGCTGTTCTTGGCACCGGTTTGGGGTTTCTTCACAAGGTGGTGTCTAACCGTAACATCAATCAGGAAATAATTGTTCCTTCTTTGTGTCCTAACCCTTCTTCTTCCAAGGAGAGGTTACTTCATAATCTGGATGTGGTTCGTACCTTGAAGTTCTATCTTCAGGCTACGAAGGATTTCAGACAGTCTACATCTCTTTGTGGTATATTCCGGGAAGTGCAAGGAGCAGAGGGCCTTTTCTGATTGAGTAGCTTGATTTGCTTGACCTATGAAACAGCGGGACATAAGCCTCTTCAGAGGATCACGGCTCATTCAATTAGAGCTGTGGCTTCGTCTTGGGCCTTCAAGAATGAGGCCTCTATGGAGCAGATTTGTAAGGCGGCTACCTCGTCCTCCTTAGACACTTTTACAAAGTTTTATAAATTACGTTTTTGCTTCTGCGGAAGCTGTTTTTGGGAGAAAGGTTTTACAGGCTGTGTTGCCCTCAGATTAGGGTCTGCCTTTTTACCCTCCCGGTTTCATTCAGTGTCCCCTAAAGCTTGGGTATATGTTTCCCAAAAGTAATGAATGAAGCCGTGGACTCCCCTCCCCATTAGATGGAAAACATAATTTATGCTTACCTGATCATTTTATTTTCATCGTGGGGAGGAGAGTCCACGGCTCCCGCACGAAACTCCGGTGGGCGGACCTAAATTTAATTTATCTTCTGGCACCGTTTATACCCTGATATTTCTCCAACTGTTCCTTGTTCCCTCGGCAGAATGACTGGGGGATGAGGAGTGGGGGAGTTATTTAAGCCTTTGGCTGGGGTGTGTCTGCCTCCTCCTGGTGAAAAAATCATCAGGTAAGTATAATTTATGCTTATTTCATTTAAAGGGGCAGTGTACCCTGACTTAAAGAAAATACAAAACACAGTTGCCTGACCACATTTGCAGTTGCCTTTCCACTATCTATCTATATGCACTTCAAATACAGTGAAACAATTCTTTAATGTGTTATGTTTCGGGGACTTGCAAGTCCAGTGAGTGGGGGTCTTTTTCTACAAGTATTTATCTTCATTAGACTGAACCCTGGCTGTTGTCCTGTGAATGTGAAGTGATAGTGTGGGCCCTTTTGGACTTCTATATATACCCATACATACAGGGGTGCTAAAATATCACTAGATTACTAGTCAGGGGTTAAACACTACTATTCCAGAGGTACAAAGTTACTAGTTCACTCAATATTAAAGATAGGAAAAAAGTCAAATTTTTAACTAGTCAGCTGCAATTTCTACGTTGTCTGGGACTAATGGACCACTGGAAGTTTCAAGATATACGTATGTGTATATGTACACATACATGTATACACACTAGGGCTGGGCGATATTGGGGGGGGGTATAATCACAATTTTCTTAAAAATTACTATAACACCTTAAATTTTAAATAAAAAGTTTAACACTACAGAATCTTAATGTACATGTTTATTTCATGTAATTGGCAAGAGTCCATGAGCTAATGACGTATGGGATATACAATACTACCAGGAGGGGCAAAGTTTCCCAAACCTCAAAATGCCTATAAATACACCCCTCACCACACCCACAATTCAGTTTTACAAACTTTGCCTCCCTATGGAGGTGGTGAAATAAGCTTGTGCTTGATTTTCTTCTGTGATATGCGCTTCTCAGCATTTTGAAGCCCGATTCCTCTCAGAGTACAGTGTTTGTCAGAGGGATGTGAAGGGAGTATCACCTATTGATTCTATGGTTTTCCTCACGGGAAATCTTTTTCATAGGTTCTCTGTTATCGGTTCAGATCGACGATATACTTTCATATTCCATTAACTCTACTGATACTTTTTCAGTACTGGTTTGGCTATCTGCTATATGTGGATGGGTATCTTTCGGTAAGCATGTTTTCATTACTTAAGACAAAGACACAATCAGCTATGGTTTGGCACTTTATGTATTAATATAAAGTTTTACATATATGTATTGTACTTATATTTGCCATGAGTCAGGTTTATGTATATTTCCTTTTGCAGACTATCAGTTTCAACATATTTTTGAAGTTATTTTTTCTTTCCTGGGGTGTAGTCATTTCTTCAAATTGACTGCTTTTTCATTTAATTTCGTCAGCAAAATTAGACTTGCGAGGTCGCAAAATGCTGATATTTATTGCGTCATTGATGCAAGTATTTTTTTTGGTGCGAAGGTTTGTTCGGTGACGCAAATTCGTCATTTCCAGCAGCTTAGTTGATGCCAGGTTTCCTTGCGCACGGTTGCGTCTGCCATGACGCAAGTTGCGTCATTTCCGGATGTTGTTAGCGCCAAGAAATTTCATTTTGCGTTGTGCGTCATACTTGGTGCCAAATAATTTAATTATTTAAACCCCACTTCCTATATGCCTCTTGCCTTTTTTTTGTACTCAAGAGGGCTATTTGCATTTTTTTTCCCCATTCCTGAAACTGCCATATAAGGAAATTTATCATTTTGCTTTATATGTTTTTTTCTCTTACATTAATGTCTCAATCTGATTCTGTCTCGGAAACAACTGTTTAAACCCTGCTGCCTGATTACAGTTCTACCAAAGCTAAGTGTATCTGTTGTAAGTTAGCAGAAATTATATCTTCAGCTGTAGTATGTAACAGTTGTCATGATAAGCTTTTACATGCAGAGAATGTATCCATCAGTACTAATACAAACCTGTTGTTCCTTCAACATCTAATGTACATGATATCCCTTTGAATATAAAAGATTTTATTGCTGATGTGATTCAGAAGGCTTTGTCTGCTATTCCGCCTTCTAATTAACGTAAAAGGTCTTTTAAAACTTCTCATAAAGTTTATAAAATTTTAAATGACCGACAACATACTGAATGATCCTCCTCTGATGAGGATCCGATTCAGAAGATCCTACCTCCGATATTGACACTGAAAAATCTACTTTTCTCTTTAAGATGGAGTATATACGTTCCTTGTTAAACGGGGTGTTGATTACTTTGGATATTGAGAAATCTAGTCCTCTTGATACCAAAACTAGTAAACATTTAAATTTTATAAACCTGTGGTTACTCCAGAGGTTTTTCCAGTTCCTGATGCCATTTCTGATATGATTACAAAGGAATGGGATAGGCCTGGTACTTCTTTTTTTCCTTCTTCTAGGTTTAAAAAGTTGTATCCTTTGCCAGCAGCTAGATTGGAGTTTTGGGGAAAAAAATCTGCAAAGTTGATGGGGCTATTTCTACTCTTGCCAAACGTACTACTATTCTTATGGAAGATAGTACTTCTTTTAAGGATCCTTTAGATAGGAAACTTGAATCCTATCTAAGGAAAGCTTATTTATTTTCTGGCTATATTCTCAGGCCTGCTATATCTATGGCTGATATTGCAGCTGCATCAACTTTTTGGTTGAAAAGCTTAACGCAACAGGAAACAGATTCTGATTTGTCTAGCATTGTTCGCTTGTTTCAACATGCTAATCATTTTATCTGTGAGGCTATTTTTGATATCATCAAAATTGATGGTAGATCTATATCTTTAGCTATTTTATCTAGAAGAGCTTTGTGGCTCAAATATTGGAATGCTGACATGGTATCTAAGTCTAGATTACTATCTCTTTCTTTCCAAGGTAACAATTTATTTGGTTCTCAGTTGGATTCAATTATTTCAACTTTCACTGGGGGAAGGGATTTTTTTTTGCCTCCGGATAAATCTAAAGCTTCTAATCGTTTTAGTTCTTTTCCACAGAATAAGGAACAGAAAGCCAATCCTTCCCCCAAAGAATCTGGTTCCAATTGGAAACCTTCAAGTTGGAATAAATCCAAGCCTTTTAAGAAACCAAAGCCAGCCCCCAAGTCTGCATGAAGGTGCTGCCCTCATTCCAGTTCAGCAGGTGGGGGGGGGGGGGGCATATAACAATTTTTCCAAAACATTTGGGCAGTTTCTGTCCAAAATCAGTGAATTCAGAGTATTGTCTCTCAAGGGTATCGAATAGGATTCAGACCTCCTGTGAGAAGATTTTTTCTCTCACACGTTCCAGCAAATCCAGTGAAGGCTCAGGCTTTTCTGAAGTGTGTTTCAGATCTAGAGCTTTCAGGGGTAATCATACCAGTTCCATTTCAGGAACAGGGTCTGGGGTTTTATTCAAATATATTTATTGTCCCAAAGAAAGAAAATTCATTATTCTGCCTTTTGTTCAGCAAGGTCATTATATGTTTATGATAGACTTACAGGATGCATATCTTCATGTTCTGATTCATCCAGACCACTATCGATTTCTGAGATTCTCTTCTAGACAAGCATTACCAATTTGTCGCTCTTCCATTTGGCCTAGTGACAGCTCCAAGAATTTTCTCCAAGGTTCTCGGTGCCCTACTCTCTGTAATCGGAGAACAGGGTATTGCGATGTTACCTTATTTGGACGATATCTTAGTACTAGCTCAGTTTTTACATTCTTCCGAATCTCACACAAATCAACTAGTGTTGTTTCTTCAAAGACATGGTTGGAGGATCAATTTACCGAAAAGTTCCTTAATTCCTCAGACAAGGGTCACATTTTTAGGTTTCCAGATAGATTGTGTCCATGACTCTTTCTCTAACAGACAAGAGACAAATGAAATTGGTTCCAGCCTGTCGAATCCTTCAGTCTCAATCATTCCCTTCAGTGGCTATGTGCATGGAAGTTTTAGGTCTCATGACTGCAGCATCGGACGCGATCCCCTTTGCTTGTTTTCATATGAGACCTCTTCAGCTTTGTATGCTGAATCAATGGTGCAGGGATTATACAAGGATATCACAATTAATATCCTTAAATCCCAATGTTCGACTCTCTCTGACTTGGTGGTTAGATCACTATCGTATAGTTCAAGGGGCTTCTTTTGTTCGTCCAACCTGGACTGTAATCACAACAGATGCAACTCTTTCAGGTTGAGGAGCTGTCTGGGGATCTCTGACAGCACAAGGGGTTTGGAAATCTCAAGAGGTGAGGTTACCAATCAATGTTTTAGAACTCTGTGCTATTTTCAGGGCTCCTCAGGTTTGGCCTCTGTTGAAGAGAGAACCATTCATTTGTTTTCAGACAGACAATATCACAACTGAGGCATATGTCAATCATTAGGGTGGGACTCACAATCCCCTAGCTATGAAAGTATTATCTCTGATACTTTCTTGGGCGGAATCCAGCTCTTGTCTAATTTCTGCGGTACATATTCCAGGTGTAGAAAATTGGGAAGTGGATCACCTCAGCCGTCAGACTTTACATCCGGGGGAGTGGTCTCTCCATCCAGATGTGTTTTTTCAGATTGTTCAGATGTGGGGTCTTCCAGAAATAGATCTGATGGCTTCCCATCTAAACGAGAAACTTCCCAGGTACTTGTCCAGATCCAGGGATCTTCAGGCGGAGTCGGTGGATGCGTTGGCAGTTCCTTGGTTTTACCAACCTGCTTATATGTTTCCGCCTCTAGTTCTTCCAAGAGTGATCTCCAAGATCATCATGGAACAATCGTTCGTGTTTCTGGCAGCACCAGCATGGCCTCACAGGTTCTGGTATGCAGATCTTGTCCGGATGTCCAATTGCCAACCTTGGCCACTTAAGACTAGACCTTCTGTCTCAAGGACCGTTTTTTCCATCAGGGTCTCAAATCATTAAATTTGAAGGTATAGAAATTGAACGCTTGGTGCTTAGTCAAACAGGTGTCTCTGACTCAGTGATTGATACTATGTTACAGACTCGTAAATGTTTTTAGGAAAATTTATTATCGAGTTTGGAAGACATATTTCATGGTCGTCTCATAAATTCTCTTGGCATTCTTTTTGAATTCCTAGACTTTTACAGTTTCTTCAGGATGGTTTGGATAAAGGTTTGTCTGCAAGTTCTATGAAGGGACAAATCTCTGCTCTTTCTTTTTTATTTCACAGAAAGATTGCTAAGCTTCCTGATATTCACTGTTTTGTACAGGCTTTGGCCCGTATCAAGCCTGTCATTAAATCAATCTTCCCTCCTTGGAGTCTTAATTTGGTTTTGAAGGCTTTACAGGCTCCTCCTTTTGAACCTATGCATTCTTTGGATATTAAACTACTTTCTTGGAAAGTGTTGTTCCTTTTGGCTATCTCTTCTGCTAGAAGAGTTTCCGAATTATCTTCTCTTTCTTGTGAGTGTCCTTTTCTGATTTTCCATCAGGATAAAGCAGTTTTGCGGACTTCATTTAAATTTTTACCTAAAGTTGTGAATTCTAACAACATTAATAGGGAAATTGTTGTTCCTTCTTTGTGTCCTAATCCTAAGAATTCTTTGGAGAGATCCTTACATTCTTTGGATGTTGTAAGAGCTTTGAAATATTATGTTGAAGCTACTAAAGATTTCAGGAAGACTTCTAGTCTATTTATTGTCTTTTCTGGTTTTAGGAAAGGCCAGAAAGCTTCTGCCATTTCCTTGGCATCTTGGTTAAAGCTTTTGATTCATCAGGCTTATTTGGAGTCGGGTCAGGCTCCGCCTCAGAGAATCTCAGCTCATTCTACTAGATCAGTCTCCACTTCGTGGGCTTTTAAGAATGAAGCTTCAGTTGATCAGATTTTCAAAGCAGCAACTTGGTCTTCTTTGCGTACATTTACTAAATTCTACCGTTTTTTGATGTATTTGCCTCTTCGGAAGCAGTTTGTGGTAGAAAAGATCTTCAGGCAGCTATTTCAGTTTGATTTTTTTTTTTTTTTTTTAATTATGAGAAAAACTTGTTTTTTGGCTGTGGATTTAATGTTTTCAGCGGAAAATGGCTGTTTTTATTTTTAGTGACTCTTCTGTGGAGTACCAAATCTTGGGTATTACTATCCCATACGTCACTAGCTCATGGATTCTTGCCAATTACATGAAAGAAAACATAATTTGTTAGAACTTACCTGATCAATGCATTTCTTTCATATTGGCAAGAGTCCATGAGACCCACCCTTTTTATGGTGGTTATGTTTTTATGTATAAAGCACAATTATATTTCCAGTTCCCCTTTTTTGATGCTTTTTACTCATTTTTCTATCACCCCACTACTTGGCTATTCGTTAAACTGAATTGTGGGTGTGGCGAGGGGTGTATTTATAGGCATTTTGAGGTTTGGGAAACTTTGCCCCTCCTGGTAGGATTGTATATACCGTTCGTCACTAGCTCATGGACTCTTGCCAATATGAAAGAAATGAATTTATCAGGTAAGTTCTTACATAAATTGTTTTCTCAATGTCAATATACTCTTGGAGCATAAAAATACAAACCACAAAATAGTTAAAATAAAATTAGCTGCCTGTGCTGTGTCTTCTGACACACCATTGTCGTGTTTTCTTGTAAAGTCATTCTAACTGTGGTTTGATTAACATATGAAGCAGTATATGCATGGAGAAACCTAAAAAGTGCAGAATTTACAGCAGTATGATTTGTCTACAAGTATACAGTAAAGGTAATACAATGCACACACTGACTGTCCAGACACACAAAGCTAATTGAAATGGATTTAGCTGGACAGTTTTTACCACATTGTCCATTTCCATGTTTTCTTGGGCACTGGGCAGTCAGTCTAGCTGTGGTATGAGTAACAAATTAAGCAGTGTGTGCATGGAGAAACCTGAAAACTGCAGCTGGATTGATTTTTGAACGGTTGGATTGATTGATTTGACTGACTGATGATTTGTGTTTCTAAGTGTAGTAATTTAGGTAGTACAATGCACACTGCTTCATGTGTGTCATTTAGCGGAGTGACTATCCACCCAGGAAAACATGAAGGATGTGGCACTGGCATCACACAGCTGTTCTGTAGTATATAGCAGAACGCTAGTATAGTTGGAGTACATAATACAAACAAGTGAACTCAAGACACACAAAGCTAATTGAAATTAAATTAGCTATTGGCCAGTTCTTACCACATTGTCCATGTTTTCTTGGGCAGTCAGTCTAGCTGTGGTATGAGTATCAAATGAAGCAGTGTATGCAAGGAGAAACCTGAAAACTGCTGCTGACTTGATTTGTGACTGACTGATTTGATTGATTTTTGACTGATTTGATTGATTTGACTGACTGATGATTTGTGTTTCTAAGTGTAGTAATTTAGGTAGTACACTGTTTCATGTGTTAGTCATTTAGCTACTGTCTGCCCAGGAAAAAATGAATAATGTGGCACTGACAAGGTCAATCCTGACATCCTGCACTGCCTGTCATATTACATCACACAGCTATTCTGTAGTACATAACAGAACACTAATATGGTTAGTGTACAGTACATAATACAAACAAGTTGAACTCAAGACACACAAAGCTAATTGAAATTAAATTAGGTATTGGGCTTGGCCAGTCCTTACCACATTGTCCATGTTTCTTTCTAATGACACGGTGAGTCATCAATTACTGTTGGGAATATCACTCCTGGCCAGCAAGAGGAGGCAAAGAATCACTTTCCTTCCCACAATCTCCAGTCATTCTCTTTACCTGCGGTGCAAGGAGGAGTTGAAGTTGTAGGTGTCTGATAATGTCTTCTTCAATCAAGATTTTATTATTTTAAAGCAGACAAGGTTTGCTCTGATCTTTTCTGGGGTCTAGCCTTAGTCCACATCGGTCTCTTCAATTGGGCAGTGGTGACTTTTGAGAACTTGGGAACTTGTGAGGTACAATCCTCACTGAGTTTTCTCAAGGTTTTTGCTGCCCTAATCAGATAGCCTGAGTAAGCTTACTCAGATTCTTTTTTATTTACAGGTCCATGTGAGGTGCTGTCCTGCTGCTGGACAGCATGTTTTCAGTTAAGTGCCATATATTTTTTCTTTGGGAAGGATAATTTGGCACTTTTAGCAGCTAAATGCTGCTTAGGAAAATAGGGGGATGTTTTTTATTAACTAATATGTGGGGATAATCATTAGGCAGTGTTGCAGGCACTTGAGATTGTGAGCAGAGATTTGTATTAAGTATTGGTGGCTCAGTTAGCTCCGTTTGAAATACGGACAGACCTTAGTGTTTCACTGTTAGAGCGGCCATGTAATGCTTTTTATATCAGTTTAAATGAAGTTTATGTAATTTTGCCGCTGGTACTGCTCCATACTCAAAGGGGAGGGTCCTTGTAAGAGGGCATTTTTTTTTCTCCATTTGCACGCTTTTAGTGCGGGGTAGTGAAGCAGTTGTCGGCTGCTCCGTTGCACTAGTTTATTGCGCTGCCGTCGTAGGTCCGGATCGTCTCGTCTGTAAGGGAGAATTGATCTCAGGCTGCAGGGCAGGTAGGGACCTCAGTTAAGCTGCTGAGGTGTTTAGGTTACCTGGGGTTGTTGCACTATTTGTTTTCTAATTGTACTAGATGCTCTGAATTAGGCAGAATTTAAAGGCGCAGTACTATTATTTGAAGTTAAAAGAAAAACGTTTTATTTTTTCTATTTTGACATCTTTATTGCAAGGATGGATCAAGAGGCCTTACAAATTGTTGCATGCCAGCTGTGTTGTGATTCCCAGGTGCAACCTCCAGTTCCTTTTTGTTCCTCATGCATTAATAGACCTTTAAGTTATAGGGATATCATTTTTGATCACGAACCACCATTTTCTAAGGCAGATGCTGTTCAGGGGTCTCCCGTAGCAGATATGCCGCAGCTTTCTCCTCCAGCGTCCCAATCTTGTCAGTCTCCACAGGCAGTGCCCTGCGTTTCTTCTCACAATCCAGTAGGATTTTCCTTGCAGGATATTGCTACCCAGGTATCTTCTCTGATGTCTGAGGCATTGTCCACTTTCCCCATGCTGCAGGGAAAGCGTTACAGGAAACTTAATGAATCAGTAAGGTTTCTGATCAAGTTATGGCTAACCAGGGAGTCCCTTCTCAAAAGTCGGAGGAAGAAGACACTTCGGTAGCATCTGAGGGTGAAATATCAGACTCAGACGGTATAATTCTTCTGATGCTGAAGTTGTATCCTTCAGATTTAAGCTAGAACACCTTTGCTTATTACTTAAGGAGATTTTGGCTACTTTGGACGACCCCGATACGACTGTCGTAGTCAACCCTAAGAAGGCTAATAAGCTGAACAAGTACTTCGATGTTCCCTCCACGGTGGAGATTTTTCCTGTACCAGACCGTGCTACAGAGATTATTTCACGGGAGTGGGAGAGACCTGGTATTCCCTTTTCTCCATCTCCTATTTTCAAGAAGATGTTTCCTATAGCCGATTCCATTAAGGAGTCGTGGCAGACGGTTCCTGAGGTAGAAGGAGCGATCTCCACTTTGGCTAAGAGGACTACTATTCCCATAGAGGATAGTTCTTTTAAGGATCCAATGGATACAAAATTGGAGGCATTGCTAAAAAAAGATGTATGTTCACCAGAGTCTCCAATGGCAGCCTGCGTTGTGTATTGCCACTGTGACCAGCGCTGCAGCTTACTGGTTTGATGCATTGTCTGATTCTCTTCAGACAGATACTCCTCTTGAGGAGATCCAGGACAGGATTAAGGCCCTTAAGTTAGCCAATTCCTTTATTACGGATGCTTTCTTACAAGTCATTTAACTTGGAGCAAAAATATCTGGTTTGCAGTGCTAGCTCACAGAGCCTTATGGTTGAAGTCCTGGTCTGCGGATGTTTCATCTAAGTCCAAACTCTTGGCGATCCCCCTACAAGGGTAAGACATTGTTTGGGCCTGGTTTGGCTAAAATAATCTCAGATATTACAGGAGGCAAGGGATCTTTTCTTTCTCAAGATAAATAGAATAAGCAGAAAGGACGTCAGCATAATTTTCATTCCTTTCGTAACTTTAGAGGCAAATCCTCCTCTCCCTCTTCCAAGCAAGATCAAGCCAAGTCTTCCTGGAAGCCTAGCCAGTCTTGAAATAAGGGGAAGCAGTCTAAGAAGCCTGCAGCTGATTCCATGTCAGAATGAAAGGTTTGGCCACTGATCCGGGAGCGGATCTAATAGTGGGCAAACTTTCTCTTTTCTCTCAAGCCTGGATAAGAGATGTTCCGGATCCCTGGGCGGTGGACATTGTATCCCAGGGGTACAAAATAGAATTCAAGACCTTTCCTCCCAGAGGCAAGTTTCTCCTCTACAGATTATATGTAGATCAGATAAAGAGAGGCGTTCTTACATTGTGTCAAGGACCTTGCCGCTCCGCAGGAACAGGGTCTGGGATTTTACTCAAATCTGTTTGTAGTTCCCAATCTTAGACCTGAAGTGTCTAAACAAATTCCTCAGAGTACCATCCTTCAAGATGGAGACTATATGTTCCATTCTTCCCTTGGTCCAAGAGGGTCAGTTCATGACAACCATAGACCTAAAGGATGCGTACCTTCATGTTCCCATTCACAAGGATCATCACAAGTTTCTGAGATTCGCCTTCTTGGACAATCACTTTCAGTTTGTGGCTCTTCCATTGGGCCTTGCCACAGCCTCCAGAATTTTCTCAAAGGTTCTGGGGGGCTCTTTTGGCAGTGACCCGGTCTCGGGGCATTGCGGTGGGGTCATATCTGGACGACATTCTGGTTAAGGCATCATCTTTTCAACAAGCTAACTCTCACACTCTTGTTGTCTTTTCTTTGCTCCCACTGATGGAAGGTAAATCTGGGGAAAAGTTTTCTGGTTTCTTGGGGACCATAATAGACTCCATATCAATGAAGATATTTCTGATAGAAGTCAGAAAAACAAAGATCTTCGACTCTTGTCTTGCCCTTCAGTCCTCTCCTCGGCCGTCAGTGGCTCAATGTATGGAGGTAATTGTTCTGATGGTGGCTTCCATGGACATCATTCCGTTCGCTCGGTTCCATCTCAGACTTCTGCAGTTATGCATGGTCAAACAATGGAACGGGGACTGTGCAGATCTGTCTCTGCGTATAGATCTGGATCAGGCGACAAAATGTTCTCTTCCATGGTGGTTGTCTCAGGAACATCTCTCTCAGGGAACTTGCTTCTGCATACCCTCCTGGGTGATTGTGACCATGGATGCCAGCCTTCTAGGTTGGGGAGCAGTCTGTGGCTCGTTGAAGGCTCAGGGTCTTTGGACTCGGGAAGAGTCGGATCTTCCCATAAACATCCTAGAACTGAGAGCAATCTTCAATGCTCTGTTGGCCTTGCTTCAGTTAGCTTTAGCCCGGTTTATCAGGTTCCAGTCGGACAACATAACATCGGTAGCGTACATCAACCACCAGGGGGGAACTCGGAGTTCTTTGGCCATGAGGTGGTCCGAATTATTCAGTGTGCAGAGACTCACAGCTGCTGTCTGCGATCCACATTCCAGGAGTGGACAATTGGGAAGCAGATTTACTTTTCATCCCGAGGAGTGGGAACTCCATCCCGAGGGGTTTTACTGTTTGACCCTCAAATGGGGGCAACCAGAACTAGATCTCATGGCCTCTCGGCAGAATGCCAAGCTCCCGAGTAACTACTCGAGGTCAAGGGATCCACAGGCAGTCGTCATAGATGCTCTGGCGGACCCTTGGAATTTCAGTCTAGCATACCTGTTTCCTCCGTTCGCTCTCCTTCCAAGAGTCATTGCTCGGACCAAGCATGAGAGGGCGTCAGTAATTCTCATAGCTCCGGCGTGGCCTCACAGGATCTGGTATGCAGACCTAGTGGAAATGTCATCCTTTCCACCTTAGAGACTCTAAGGAAGGACCTTCTACTTCAGGGTCCCTTCCTTCATCCAAATCTCGTTTCTCTGAAGCTGACTGCTTGGAGATTGAATGCTAAATTTTATCTAAGCTTGGGTTTTCAAAATCAGTCATTGAGACCTTGATATAGGCTTGTAAGCCTGTGACTCGTAGGATTTACTATAAGATATGGCATAAATATTTGTATTGGTGTTAATCCAAAGGATACTCTTAGAGTAGAGTCAAGATTCCTAGGATTTTGTCCTTTCTCCAGGACGGTCTGGAGAAGGGTTTGTCAGCTAATACTCTGAAGGGTCAGATTTCGGCATTGTCTATTTTGTTGCTTAAGCGTCGTTTTGTCAGGCCTTGGTCAGGATCTGGCCTGTGTTTAATCTGTTTCTCCTCCCTGGAGTCTTTATCTTGTTCTTAAGGTCTTACAGCAGGCTCCATTCGAGCCCATGCATTCCTTAGATATTAAGTTATTTTGGAAAGTTTTGTTTCTTGTTGCTATTTCCTCTGCTCTGAGAATTTCGGAACTCTTGGCGCTACAGTGTGATTCCCTTTATCTTTCATTCTGATAAGGTGGTTTTGCGTACTAAGTTTGGTTTCCTGCCTAAAGTTGTTTCGTTTAAAAATATTAATCAGGAAATTGTTGTTCCTTCTTTGTGTCCTAACCCTTCTTCTCATATGGAACGTTTGTTGCATAACCTATGTGTTGTGCATGCGCTGAAATTCTATCTACAGGTGACTAAGGACTTTCGTCAGTCTTCCGCTTTGCTTGTTTGTTTGTCTGGAAAACGCAAGCGTCAGAAAGCTACGGCTATTTCTCTTTCCTTTTGGATAAAGTGTGTTATTCGTTTGGCCTATGAGATTGCTGGACAGCAACCTCCTGAGAGAATCACAGCTCATTTCATGAGGACTTTCTCTGCTTCCTTTCAAAAATGAAGCTTCTGTGGAACAGATTTGTAAAGCTGCAACTTGGTCATCTTTGCATACTTTTTCCAAATTCTAAAAATTCGATACTTTTGCCTCGGCTGAGGCTTCTTTTGGGAGAAAGATTCTTCAAGCAGTGGTGCCTTCTGTTTAGGTTACCTGTCTTGTCCCTCCCTTATCATCTGTGTCCTCTAGCTTGGGTATTGGTTCCCAACAGTAATTGATGATCTGTGGACTCACTGTGTCATTAGAAAGAAAACAAAATTTATGCTTACCTGATGATAAATTTATTTCTTGACACGGTGAGTCCACGGCCCGCCCTGTTTTTTTTCAGACCGTTTATTTTCTATATAAACCTCATGTACCTCCGCACCTTGTTTTACTTCCTTTCTCTCCTTTCTTTTGGTTGAATGACTGGGGATTGTGGGTAGGGAAGTGATGCTTATCAGCTTTGCTGTGGTGCTCTTTGCCTCCTCCTGCTGGCCAAGAGTGAGATTCCCAACAGTAATTGATGATGATCCGTGGACTCACCGTGTCAAGAAAGAAATACATTTATCAGGTAAGCATAACTTTTTTGTTTTTCTTGGGCAGTCAGTTTAGCTGTGGTATGAGTAACAAATGAAGCAGTGTATGCACGGAGAAACCTGAAAACTGCTGCTGACTTAATTTTTAACTGACTGATTTGATTGATGGATTTGATTGATTTGACTGACTGATGATTTGTGTTTCTAAGTGTAGTAATTTAGGTAGTACAATGCACACTGCTTCATGTGTTAGTCATTTAGCTGAGTGACTATCCAGGAAAACATGAGGAATGTGGCATTGATGAGGTAAATCCTGCAACCTGTTTTTAACATCGCATATGAAGAGAGAAGCGCTCTCGTCAGGGAGGTGCAGCCACATTCCTCTAAGCACATTGGGCAAGGAGTCACGTCTGTTTCCCCCATCACCCATAGGGAGACTTCCCCAGGGTCATATTAATTTGCATACGAAAAGAGAAGCGCTCTACCAGGAACGAAGAACAACTCATTGGCTAGTTCTATGGCGATTTACCACTCGGAAGCAGCCTCTTTGACCAGTGTGCTTTTCACAGAGAAAAACTTTCCTTAAGCATATCAGTCTGATCCCGCCAAGTAAGGTCAGTCCAGCCCCAAAATACCAGGCAATTCTCTGAACAAGGAACATGACAACCTCAGACGTTCGTTTCGGCCTCCTATGGGCCTCGTCAGTGAGGTGCAGCCACATTCCTCTAAGCACACTGCGCAAGGAGTCAATGTCTGGTTTCCCCCATCACTTATAGGGAGACTTCCCCAGGGTCATATTGACCGTAATAGGCGGGCTCAGACTGATATACTACAGGTAAGTTCTACTCTATGAAAAGCATTACTGGGCTAAAAGAAGCTGCACCCAGGTGGTAAATCGCCATAGAACAGGCTAACAATGGTATTGAGCCAGTTGTTCGTTCCTGTGAGTGTGCTTCTCTCTGTGTGTATTCTGTTTTTAACATCCATGCATCAACTAATAGCAGCAGCACTGCAGCATAGTACAGTAAGACAGAGTACATTTTTCAAATTTAAAAGAGAGAATACAAAACATTGGAAGTCGGAACCTGCCCTGGTTATGGCACTGTTTCTTCTTCTACATTCATCTATTACTTTGCATGGGGGATTGCTGATTGCTTGACTTGGATTCAGCACGACTTGCTGCTCAGACACAATGGCCATATCAGACATCACCCTGGCCTTGATGCTTGTAATTTTATCCACATTTATGTAGATTGTCTTGAATCGTGGATCAAGGAATGATGCCATATCTAGCAGATCTTGAGTATCTAAATCTTCATAATTTATGTTCATATATTCAAGAATTTTGGATTTCAGTGTCTTGGTAAGGTCAGAATCATCTTCCTCCTGAGCCAGTTTTTTTTGGTTTAATAGATGCAGAATTGGTTTCCCATATGATACACTGACTTTTCTCCAGAAGTAATTGCAAGATGGCAGTTGGTATCTCTTGTCTAGTGTGTGTATCAGTCTTTTGAAGCCCGCTTTACTAACCGTGTATGCAGGCACCATGTCTGCATGTATAATATGCAATAGTTACTACTAAAAAGAGTACGGGAAGACTTACTTTAAATAAGAATACACAACTTAGCACTCAAGGTTTATGACTTGCAGATCAAGTATAGTGAGAACAGTGTGTGATAACAGACTTGTGAAACTAAATTAAAACATAACCTTTTTTTAAATATATTGTAAAAATAGGAGATAAATTAAAAGCACACTTAAGTACCCTTCTTCTTTATATAAAGCTTAAATATTGTGTCAAGTTTGAAATATAGGCTGGTGCTCCGTAAGATTATTTGTTGATATAACTGAAATCAAGCCTCTAAGTATTGTACAGGCCTCATAAGGTTTAGTACAGTAGTAATTTAACAATACCTGTCAGACTAAAGGTAATTCCTAGGTTTATAAAGTATTGTATTCACAATACTTATTATTGAGTAAAAGATAACCTTATAATGTCCGACAGAGTAATAAGGGTATATATCACTAGGCACAATAATTGCAACTGAATCTGGTTAATCTCTGTTCTTGGTTATATAGGTCCAGGCTGTGTATAATATACAGGCTAAATGTGGTGTTGTTCGATAGTGGTTCAATCATACAACGTCAAAATAAGGGTTAGTTATGAGTTTATAAAGCGTGTTTTTAATTTATCTCCTATTTTTACAATATATTTAATAAAAGTTATGTTTTAATTTAAAAGATAGAAAACAGAAGGGGCGCCTCTTGTGTATATCAGTATACCAGACAAATAGGAATAATAATAAGCCAAATGGGTACTCACATTTGGCCCAAGTACACTTATGTACTAGTCGGTGCAGGCTGGAAACTAAGGTGTACCAGCTAACCCTTTTCAGTATAGCGAGGTGATCGAACAGTAGTATAATATATTGGCCGCTTTCCTCCTCACAGAATAATCCAGAGCTAGATAGAAGATAAGAAACAGGAGGGGCGCCTCATGTGTACATTAGTATATCAAAATATATAAAACATCAACAGCCAAATGGGTACTCACATTTGGCCCAAGTACACTTATGTACTGGTAAGAGCTGACTGGTAACTTCAGGTGTACCAGCTAAACCTCTCCAGATGTAGAGAAGATGGAGCAGTGGGATCCTGTCACATTAGTTGCTGATGGATAGTCAGAAGCAGTATATAAAACTGCTGTAGAAGGTAATAGACCAAAGCTTGTATAAAACAAGTTTGATTTATTAAAACAAATATTAAAAATATTAACAAGCAATGTTTTTAATATTTGTTTAACAAGCAATGTTTTTAATATTTGTTTTAATAAATCAAACTACATCTGGAGCGGTCTAGCTGGTACACCTGAAGTTACCAGTCAGCTCTTACCAGTACATAAGTGTACTTGGGCCAAATGTGAGTACCCATTTGGCTGTTGATGTTTTATATATTTTGATATACTAATGTACACATGAGGCGCCCCTCCTGTTTCTTATCTTCTATCTAGCTCTGGATTATTCTGTGAGGAGGAAAGTATAGCGAGGTGATCGAACAGTAGTATAATATATTGGCCGCTTTCCTCCTCACAGAATAATCCAGAGCTAGATAGAAGATAAGAAACAGGAGGGGCGCCTCATGTGTACATTAGTATATCAAAATATATAAAACATCAACAGCCAAATGGGTACTCACATTTGGCCCAAGTACACTTATGTACTGGTAAGAGCTGACTGGTAACTTCAGGTGTACCAGCTAGACCTCTCCAGATGTAGTTTGATTTATTAAAACAAATATTAAAAACATTGCTTGTTAAACAAATATTAAAAACATTGCTTGTTAATATTTTTAATATTTGTTTTAATAAATCAAACTTGTTTTATACAAGCTTTGGTCTATTACCTTCTACAGCAGTTTTATATACTGCTTCTGACTATCCATCAGCAACTAATGTGACAGGATCCCGCTGCTCCATCTTCTCTACATCTGGAGAGGTTTAGCTGGTACACCTGAAGTTACCAGTCAGCTCCTACCAGTACATAAGTGTACTTGGGCCAAATGTGAGTACCCATTTGGCTGTTGATGTGTTATATATTTTGATATACTGATGTACACATGAGGCGCCCCTCCTGTTTCTTATCTTCTATGTTTTAATTTAGTTTAACAAGTCCGTTATCTCACGCTGTTCTCACTATACTTGATCTGCAAGTTATAAACCTTGAGTGCTAAGTTGTGTATTCTTATTAAGAGTAAGTCTTCCCGTACTCTTTTTAGTAGTATCAATTGTCTCAATACACCAGCACCCTTATCTTATGCTATTAAGAAAACTTAATTCTTCTGCTCACATTAAGGGTTACCATTAAGGTTTAGTGTTAACTGAAAAGTAGTGCCATTGGTTCCTTTGTTGATAATATGCAATAGTGTTGGTTATTTCTCTATGCCTTTTAGAGGTCTTCGCATATGGTGATGTCACTGTGTTTGCAAATGCTTTTATGATTGATTGTTGCTTCACAGCTTGTTTGTGTTGTCTTTTCTCTATCAGGGTTTTTTTTGTTGCCATAGATAGTTCAAAGATTTCCTTATGCCACTGTTTAAGGTGCTGGAACACTTCGTTTTGCTGCAACACTTGTTCAACAAGCCTTGCAGATTACTTGGTTCTGTTTCACATCATCTTTTCTAAATCCAAAATATTCCCAAACAATTGATGTTGAATTTTTCTTTGGCACCAACAATTTATTAGCAACATCACAATCATCATCGTTATTGTTGGACACGGACAGCTCTTCAGATTTCATCTTGAATTTTATGTACAGCACGGCACACAAAATACCAGCTGGCACAAAAAATTAGGAGATTTAAACTAACTGAGTCTACCGCACACACTGCAAGCTGACACAGAAAATGAGGAGATTATTCTACCGCACACACTGCCAGTATCAGTGGCAACCGTGGCACAATGATAGACGAGATCACAGGCTAGTTGCATTTGAATAGAGATAGACAACAATTGAATGGCCTTCTTGATTGATGATGTAGTTAGCTGTTAGCTTAGCTCTGATGATGCTAGTATAGCTTCTTCAAGTTGCAGAGATGACGCAGCGGAAGCAGTCACCTTGATTGAAGAGAACACACTCAAAGGCTTGCTGCACTTGAATATAAAGAAGTCAACAATGTGCTTGATGAAGCAGTCACCTTGATTGAAGAGAACACAGGCTTGCTGCACTTGAATATAAAGAAGACAACAATGGGCTTGATGATGTAGACAAGAAAACACAGGCTTGCACTTGAATATTATTGGCTTAGTGATGATGCAGTCACCTTGATTGTGAAGAGACAAGAGACCACAGGCTTACACTTTAAATTAATTGAATATAAAGAAGACAACAATGGGCTTGCTCATCACCATGTTTAATTGAGACTGAGGCAATACTGGCTTTTACTGGAGGAGACTGACCTTGCAGTTGTAGAATACACTGGCTCTGGAGGACTGACCTTGCAGTTGTAGAAAACACTGGCTTTGGATGACTGACCATGCTGTTGAAGACCCAGGTTAGCCTTGCAGAGTTGCAGTGCACTTATAGGATGACTTTGCTGTTTTAGAACAAGAAACAGGCTGCAGGATGTCCTTGCTGTTGTAGAAGAAGAAACAGGCTGCATGATGTGGAGGACCTTGCTGTTGTAGAACAAGAAACAGGCTGCAATCTTCTGGAACCACAGCTGTTGGCTGACTTTGGTGAACTTGATACTAGTAGGAGACGACCCACAGGCAGTCTTTGCTGTTAGTTGAACAATGAACATAAAAGATTTCTAGAATAAGGTGGTGTGAGGGAGGAAAAAATAGACAACATAGAATAGGGACGTTTAGGGGAGACAAGTTCAACTTTTTGGAAAGACAACAAACACACAGAAACAGTAATAGACTGAGAGACAATTAAAAAAAAACACTTTTTTTATTCATTTAGTTAATGCAATTTTAAAAAAAACATTCACAATTGAATTGACTTATATTAGTAGCTGCTGCACAATGCACATGCACATGGACAGGTTAATAGGGCATTGCACACAAGACACAATGAATGCAGATTGCACATTTAAGCATCATGCTATTTTGGATCACCAAAATGTATAATGATTTCTTATTGTTTTTTTTTTTAATGACTTACATTGCACTTCAGCGATATACATCCATTTCATAAAGAATGACAAAAAAAAAAAAAAATATTAAACAAAAAATACTGTTTTGGGAACATCAATTACAGAATATAGATAATTTTTGATTACGTATAAAAAATGATTTTGGTACTGTTATGGTACACTACTGGACTGCAAACTGGAATAATAATAAGGGTAATGGTAACTAATGTAAATGTAAACTTAACACTTATAATTTGAGGAAAAATATAATTAAAAAAATTGTGCACTGCACCACTGTGTACTGTACTACTGATGATTGATGACCTATCTTCTGGGAATCTATACTTGACTCAACTAAACTATATATTAAATAAATCTAATTACACTACATTTATCATCTATCTAGTAAGTAACTCTCTATCATTCATCCTCTATAATCTATCTACTAGATAGATGATAGAGTAGTAGATATTATTTATATATATTTTTTTTGTAACATCAATTGTGTTCAATATATTATTATTATTTACAATTCACTTCACAATACATCCTACAAGCAACCCTTAATGAACATATATCAATAAAATATATTGTAAAATGTAATCAAACTCAATGTTTTGCGTCACAGAAGTAAAAAAAAAAGGCACTTTAAAGTTTTTGTACAATACTCACTTTGTTTACAACTTTGAGCTGTCCCACTGCCACACCACCGCTTGACCACTGCCACACCACTGCTTGACCACCGCCACACCACTCCCAGATGAATGCCTGTTGCACCCACATACTTTGCAATCTCGACAAAAATGGCCGTTTTGCAGGCATTTTCAGGACCGCCCACGGGTTTCGCGGGCATTCTCAGGTCTGCCCACGGCCTCACACTAGTTCGCAGCGATTAATCTCGGTTTAAAACTGCATCCACGATTAATTGTGCAGCCCCAATAGACCCACACATATACTGTATATCTCAACGTCTCAAAAATGAGCCGTTTTACTGGGTTTTTATACTGACATCTTCATCAAATGCCACATTTTAAAATACAGTATAGAATACATAAAATATTATAAAATACTGCTTTTGAGTTATTAGTTAAGTGACTTTTTTTCCGCTTGTTTCTTTCAGGAAAAATACCAAAACAACTTCAAGGATACTGACATTTCTGTGAACAATGCCACCTTCTGTTGAAGATCATAATCCACTGTTTATTTAAATGACTTTTAACTAGTTTAGTGTTTCTTTAAACATATTCACGGAAGTGCAAATGTTCTTCAAGTTATGTTTTCCTTTTTTTGCCCTGTTAATTATGTAGCTTTGAACTTTACTGATATTTTTGAATAAACAAATATTTGCTATTTTTCTTTAATAATTATAACAGTAGCATAAAATACAGCATGACTAAAGCATATGTTTGAATTGAATGGAATTATAATTTACTAAATAAAAAAAGTGTCATGTTGGCTTTATAATCGTGTAAATAATCTAGCTGATTCTCTAAAATATAGTTTGCTACTGAAAGGTCTACTGTAATTCCTTACCTGTTTTGAGTTTAGCAAAATCACTGAAGGAACTAGCTAAAATTTAATTTATTTTTTGTTATAGCTATTGAGGTTCAGTTTGTAGGTTCTGATCTAAGTTTTTAAGCAAGAACTTCCAATAAATGCTGGAGAGATTTAAGTAAAACATTATAATATTAACAATTTAACATTTATTTACATGTGAAGTAATAAAGTGTATACATGTAAATATATAATTAATATTCTAAATATGTCACAGAAGTGCTCCTTTGACCATTACAATGGTCTTCGTTCAGAAGACAAAAGTATTGTTAGAACCCAAGTTCTTAAAGTCATATGTAGTTAGTGAAGGTATTTTTTTTTTTTTTACCAGTGGTAGTAAATTTAGTAGGGCTACTAATATCACCATAGTGTACAAATTCCTTTTAAATTTAAGCTAAAGTGTACTTATTGTTGAAATTGGTGTAGCATGCCATGCTTATTTTTGTGTGTCATATACATATTTTTTTCAGCTGTATGTAAATTAGGCTTGGAAGAAAGATATTCACCTTTACCCTATTTTTCTTGAGAAACCTATATTAGGTTTTTAGCTTTCAATAAATACTGTTCAAATGATTGTTGTGTGTTATTTTACTAAGAAAATTGGTTAAATGTAAGTAGACTGTGAAGGAACTAATTTTACAAGTAAATTTGAAAACTTTATGTTTCTCAAATAGATATGTTGGTAATGGGAAAATAGAAGTAATTTAGTTACTCTGTATGGAAATATCCCTCTTGGATGTTCCTGATGATCATTAGTCACCTTTAATAGAGGTTAATGAAAACAAAAAAAATTAAACAAATGTTTACAAATGTAAGTAAACAATATATTTTCCGATTTTTTATCTTTTTTTTTTTTTTATTTTAATAAATATTTATAGGGGAGGTAGGACCAACATCTCCTCACTGGTGCCTAGTTGGATCATGTTATGACAATTTTTACTGCCCCTTCACAAATAAGTCCTCATTTCAAATGGGGCAGATGATTACCATTTACTACAATTGACTCCTCATTTAAAAGAGGAGCCTCTACACTTTCAAAGAAGGGATCACTTTTTACTCTAATGGAAACGGGAAGGCAGATAAGAGTTAAGTCCCCTCCCTCGATAGACACATTTTTTTTAATTTTTTTTTTAGTTGTGGTGTATTATGTTGGTGGCAGCATCATGCTTTGAGATTGCTTATGAGTTAGAATTTGCGGTCTTGTTTAACTTATGCCATAAAAGAACAATGTTGCAAAATACTGAGAAATACTTCAATAATGCAATTTTGTACTCTAAAAACTAAACCTAAAAAGGAAATCTATTTTTCATCAGGCAAATGTTCTCAAGCACAAGGCAAAAGCAACACTGTAGTGGCTTAAGTGACCCAGTCAAAGTCCTTATTATCCATATTGTGAATCTGATGTCTAACTAAAATAGACAACCTGGAGCATGTTGTTGAGAACTGGTTAATATCACACACTTAATACAAAGCAGGTTTATTGATACCCCCAAAAAAATTACATAAAGCTAATCTGATATTGCACAGAAGGGTGGATATCAAACAAAACAATAATTAATGATACTTTGCAACAAAAGATCTGTACAGCACACCCGCCAATTCCTCCAGAGAATACCTCTACATATTGTTTCCACTGGAGCAGGGAATTCTTGGTAAGGGTATGCAAATGAGCTTGTTTGAATGTACCATGTATTATTCAGTAACAGAAGAGAATTAGTAAGAATTGGTAAGGGGTGTGTATGTTACAGGGAATGTGTAAAACTTTTATATTACATATAATTCCCCGGATTTTTATACAGTGCCTAGAAAGTAAAAGGTATGAAATAAAAAAATATTTTTCACATAATGCTTAGGCATTTTATATAAAATCAAATTAACAATAAGCAATTTATGCTCTGAAATACTGATTTAGCCTTAGGCATTCTATGTAATAGTGTGTGTTGATTCCCCTGCATTTTAAGATGTATTCCAATACTTGAACTTAGTTGCAGTTTATTAAATGTTTCCTTCTTAATATACGGAGAGTCCACTGCATCATTCCTTACTGTTGGGAAATACTGAACCTGGCCACCAGGAGGAGTCAGACACCCCAGCCAAAGGCTTAAATACCTCTCCCACTTCCCTCATCCCCCAGTCATTCTTTGCCTTTTGTCACAGGAGGATGGCAGAGAAGTGCCAGAAGATTTTGGAGTAGTTTCTTAGGAACAGTATCTGCCCTTTGATATGGGACTGGAGTTTTAAGTAGTTTTGTCAGCCTCTCAGTGAGAGCATTGATGAAAGTTAGAGTCTGGAGATGCAGGGGCAGTCTTTCTGCGAACCCGTCCAGACTACCTGCTAAATCTCCTAAGCAATCAGTGTTGATGAGTTTCACTGCCTGCTTGTTCTCTCACTCAAGTCCATGTCAGGAGTGGCTGTGGCATGTCAGGAGAGGCTGTGTTTCTGTTCCACAGCATGGATTCTGATAAGATTGATTCAATGTTTACATATGTTGAAAACGCTAGAAGACAGGGTAACAATGTGGCTCCTTTTATCTCAATAGAATCATGGGTTAATATCTCCTGAGAGGTATTATCGAACAGTGGGGATTAATCAAATGTGATGCTTTCATTTTAAGCTGCCTTATGTGTGAGATTTTATTGGGCTCATAGACTGTTATATGGCTGGAACGCACAGGTTTTTACTTTCACTTTGAGCGTTGCGCAGCTTGTAGCTTGGCACACTTTTTCTCATAGCAGGGGACTTGTACACCATGTGACCGGGTGTGGTCTCACTTTCATTTCCTCTTTCCTGACTGAGCTGACTGTTGGAGAAGACGCTATTTCTCTGCATTGTCTGGGTCCAGCAGGTGGTGAGTGCCCCAGCCATAGGGAGTATAAAGGTGCGGGGTTTTTTTTAGAAATAAAGATCATTTATTTTCTGTGTCCTGCTGTCATCAGCTTAAGCTATGGAGGATTCTGAGATATTAGAGGATACTCCCTCTATTCCAAATAGTAATAACTGTTTATATTGTGAGGAGGCCTTGGTATGCCCGCCCTCTCAATTATGTTCCACATGCCTTAGCAACGTTATTAGGTCAAAGAGGGTTAACCCTTTTTAGTACCACTGAGACTTCCACCTCTGAGGACTCGCCGTCCCATGAGGTGCATACCCAAAATTCATCTACTTCTACACACTCAGCTTCCCATAGCACGCTTAATCCTCCATCTGGAGGGGGCCTTTTACCATCTGATTTTACAGCGCAGATAAAAACGGCTGTGTCTGAGGTCCTCAGTGCTTTATCTCGCCCTGCTAAGTGCAAGAGAAAGATTAAACATAGCTCTCCTGCCCCGGGGTCATCATGTAATTTATTGGATTTAACTGCTCTGTCTCAGTTATCCGAGGATGAGCCGCACTCTGAGGCTTCAGAGGGTTAACTTTCTGGGACGGAGTCTGCTGCCTCTAAGCCTCCTGCTGCGGAGGAACCTGCCTTTAGATTTAAGATTGAACACTTACATTTTCTTCTAAAGGAAGTCCTGTCTACACTAGAGGTTCCAGAGGCCAAGCTGCCTGATGAACCTTTGATTCCTAAGTTAGACAGAGTTTACGAAGACAGGCTTTTCCTGTGCCTGTAAAGATAGCGAACATTATTAAGAACAAATAGGACTGAATTAGATCTTCCTTTTCCCCTTCGTCTTCCTTTAAAAAATTATTCCCGGTCCCGGACTCTCAATTGCAGCTGTGGGGTTCAGTCCCTAAGGTGGATGGCGCTATCTCCACGCTTGCCAAACGTACTACTATCCCGCTTGAGGATAACTCGTCGTTCAGAGAACCGATTGATAAAAAGATGGAAACTCTTCTAAGAAAGATGTTTCAACATACAGGATATTTCAACCGGCAGCGACTATTGCCGCGGTTGCTGGAGCAGCTACCTACTGGTGCGACTCCTTATTGGAATAGTTTGAGGTGGAGGGTCCCCTCGATGTTATCCAAGAAAGAATTAAAGCCTTGAGAATTGCTAATTCTTTTATCTGTGATGCAATCATGCAGATTATTCACCTAAATGCTAAGGCTTCTGGCTTTTTGATTCAGGCTGGCCGGGTGCTCTGGCTGAAGTCCTGGTCTGCAGATATAACTTCTAAGTCCAGTCTTCTTTCCCTCCCTTTAAGGGAAAGATTTTATTTGGTCCAGGCCTGGACTCCATTATTGCTATGGTTACAAGAAAGGGTGCCTTCCTACCGCAAGATAAAAAGAGCAAGTCTAAGGGACAAGTTTCTAATTTTAGTTCCTTTCGTTCTGATAAATCCCAACGACAGCAGTCCTCCGCTAAGCCTGAGCAAGCCAAGAGCACTTGGAAGCCGACTCAGTCCTGGAATAAGTCCAAGCAGAGCAAGAAGCACTCCAAGACTAAATTGGCATGAAGGGGCGGCCCCCGATCCGGCTCAGGATCGTGTAGGTGGTAGACTAATGCTTGGTTCAGGGACGTGCAGGATCCTTGGGTCCTGGAAGTCATAGCTCAGGGATACAAGATAGGTTTTAAATCTCATCCACCCAGGGGCAGATTTTTCCTCTCACACCTGTCTTTCAGACCAGAAAAAAGGGAAGCCTTTCTGGATTGCGTACGGGATCTGTCCTCCTCAGGAGTCATTGTCGCGGTTCTTAGCACAGAAAGAGGTTTGGGATACTATTCAAACCTTTTTGTGGTCCCAAAGAAGGAGGGAACTTTCCGCACGATTCTGAACCTAACGTGCTTAAATTTCTATCTGTCCCCTCGTTCAAGATGGAGACGATAAGGTCCACCTTTCCCTTAGTTCAGAAAGGACAGTTTATGACCACTATAGATCTGAACGGTGCTTACCTTTACGTTCCAATCCACAAGGACCAGTTCCTAAGGTTTGCGTTCCTGGACCAGCACTTCCAGTTCATTTCACTTCCGTTTGGTTTAGCTACTGCTCCAAGAATTTTTACTAAGGTTCTAGGGGTTCTTCTAGCCATTGCCAGAACGATATTCTGGTACAAGCATTGTCTTTTTGTCTGGCGAAAGACCATTCAAAATCTGTCATCTCTCTTCTTCGATCACATGGATGGAAGATAAACCTAGAAAAGAGTTCTTATACCAAGCACCAGGATGGAATTCCTGGGTACTATAATAGACTTCATATCCATGAGGATATTTCTAACAGACCAGAGACGTTGCAAGCTAGCTTCGGCATGTCTTGCCCTCTGGACCTCATTAAGGCCCTCTGTGGCACTGTGTATGGAGGTGATTGGTCTCATGGTGTCCAGCATGAACATCATTCCCTTTGCCAGGTTCCGTCTCAGGCCGTGGAATGGCGATCATTCGTATCTCTGTCAACGGATTTCTCTGGACAACCGGTCGATAGAATCGCTCTCTTGGTGGCTCTGTCCAGATCATCTGTCCCGAGGGACATCCTTCTTAAGACCATCCTGGGAGATTGCGACTACGGACGCAAGTCTATCAGTATGGGGAGGTGTTTGGGGTGCCAATAAGGCACAGGGAATGTTCCCTCCCGATCAATATCCTGGAACTTTGGGGAATATTCAGTGCTCTGAAGGCTTGGCACCTTCTGGGTTCATCCCAGTTTATCAGATTCCAATCAGACAATATAACCTTTGTGGCTTACATGGGGGAAGTAGCTCGGATTCTGGAGTGGGCGGTGGCTCACAGCTGTTCGCTGTCAACGATCCACATTTCCCGGGTGTGGACAACTGGGAAGCGGATTTTCTCAGCAGACAATCCTTTCATCCGGGAGAATGGTATCTCCATTCCGAAGTGTTTGCGGCGATATGCAACAGGTGGGGGGCGCCGGAGATAGATCTCATGGCGTCCCGTCTCAATACCAAGCTACCCAGATATGGGTTGAGGTCCAGGGATCCTCAGGCGGAGCTAATAGATGCATTAACAGTGCCTTGGAGGTTAAAGCTAATTTACCTTTTCCTGCCATTACCACTCCTTCCTCGTGTTGTAGCCCGCATCAAGCAAGAGCAGGCATCAGTGATACTGATTGCTACATCGTGGCCACAAAGGATGTGGTTCGCGGATCTGGTGGGGTTGTCATCTCCTCCGTGAAAGTTGCCTTGTTGCAGGGATCTGCTGGAACAAGGTCCCTTTGTTCATCACAATTTAGATTCTCTGAGGTTGACTGCGTGGAGATTGAACGCTTAGTCCTAGCCAAGAGAGGTTTTTCTGAGAGAGTGATTGATACTCTCATTCAAGCTCGTAAGTCGGTTACTCGTCGCATCTATCATAAGGTGTGGAGAACCTACTTTTCTCCAACATAGGTGTGTCCGGTCCACGGCGTCATCCTTACTTGTGGGATATTCTCTTCCCCAACAGGAAATGGCAAAGAGCCCAGCAAAGCTGGTCACATGATCCCTCCTAGGCTCCGCCTACCCCAGTCATTCTCTTTGCCGTTGTACAGGCAACATCTCCACGGAGATGGCTTAGAGTTTTTTAGTGTTTAACTGTAGTTTTTATTATTCAATCAAGAGTTTGTTATTTTGAAATAGTGCTGGTATGTACTATTTACTCAGAAACAGAAAAGAGAAGAAGATTTCTGTTTGTATGAGGAAAATGATTTTAGCAACCGTCACTAAAATCCATGGCTGTTCCACACAGGACTGTTGAGAGCAATTAACTTCAGTTGGGGGAACAGTGAGCAGTCTCTTGCTGCTTGAGGTATGACACATTCTAACAAGACGATGTAATGCTGGAAGCTGTCATTTTCCCTCTGGGATCCGGTAAGCCATGTTTATTACGATTGTAAATAAGGGCTTCAAAAAGGGCTTATTAAGACTGTAGACTTTTTTTGGGCTAAATCGATTGATTATTAACACATATTTAGCCTTGAGGAATCATTTTATCTGGGTATTTTGATATAATAATATAGGCAGGCACTGTTTTAGACACCTTATTCTTTAGGGGCTTTCCCAAAGCATAGGCAGAGCCTCATTTTCGCGCCGGTGTTGCGCACTTGTTTTTGAGAGGCATGGCATGCAGTCGCATGTGAGAGGAGCTCTGATACTTAGAAAAGACTTTCTGAAGGCGTCATTTGGTATCGTATTCCCCTTGGGGCTTGGTTGGGTCTCAGCAAAGCAGATACCAGGGACTGTAAAGGGGTTAAAGTTCAAAACGGCTCCGGTTCCGTTATTTTAAGGGTTAAAGCTTCCAAATTTGGTGTGCAATACTTTTAAGGCTTTAAGACACTGTGGTGAAAATTTGGTGAATTTTGAACAATTCCTTCATGTTTTTTCGCATTTGCAGTAATAAAGTGTGTTCAGTTTAAAATTTAAAGTGACAGTAACGGTTTTATTTTAAAACGTTTTTTGTACTTGTTATCAAGTTTATGCCTGTTTAACATGTCTGAACTACCAGATAGACTGTGTTCTGAATGTGGGGAAGCCAGAATTCCTATTCATTTAAATAAATGTGATTTATGTGACAATGACAATGATGCCCAAGATGATTCCTCAAGTGAGGGGAGTAAGCATGGTACTGCATCATTCCCTCCTTCGTCTACACGAGTCTTGCCCACTCAGGAGGCCCCTAGTACATCTAGCGCGCCAATACTCCTTACTATGCAACAATTAACGGCTGTAATGGATAATTCTGTCAAAAACATTTTAGCCAAAATGAACACTTATCAGCGTAAGCGCGACTGCTCTGTTTTAGATACTGAAGAGCATGACGACGCTGATATTAATATTTCTGAAGGGCCCCTAACTCAGTCTGATGGGGCCAGGGAGGTTTTGTCTGAGGGAGAAATTACTGATTCAGGGAACATTTCTCAACAAGCTGAACCTGATGTGATTGCATTTAAATTTAAGTTGGAACATCTCCGCATTCTGCTTAAGGAGGTATTATCCACTCTGGATGATTGTGACAAGTTGGTCATCCCAGAGAAACTATGTAAAATGGACAAGTTCCTAGAGGTGCCGGGGCTCCCAGAAGCTTTTCCTATACCCAAGCGGGTGGCGGACATTGTTAATAAAGAATGGGAAAGGCCCGGTATTCCTTTCGTCCCTCCCCCCATATTTAAAAAATTGTTTCCTATGGTCGACCCCAGAAAGGACTTATGGCAGACAGTCCCCAAGGTCGAGGGAGCGGTTTCCACTTTAAACAAACGCACCACTATACCCATAGAGGATAGTTGTGCTTTCAAAGATCCTATGGATAAAAAATTAGAAGGTTTGCTTAAAAAGATGTTTGTTCAGCAGGGTTACCTTCTACAACCAATTTCATGCATTGTCCCTGTCGCTACAGCCGCATGTTTCTGGTTCGATGAGCTGATAAAGGCGGTCGACAGTGATTCTCCTCCTTATGAGGAGATTATGGACAGAATCAATGCTCTCAAATTGGCTAATTCTTTCACCCTAGACGCCACTTTGCAATTGGCTAGGTTAGCGGCTAAGAATTCTGGGTTTGCTATTGTGGCGCGCAGAGCGCTTTGGTTGAAATCTTGGTCGGCTGATGCGTCTTCCAAGAACAAGCTACTTAACATTCCTTTCAAGGGGAAAACGCTGTTTGGCCCTGACTTGAAAGAGATTATCTCGGATATCACTGGGGGTAAGGGCCACGCCCTTCCTCAGGATCGGCCTTTCAAGGCAAAAAATAAACCTAATTTTCGTCCCTTTCGTAGAAACGGACCAGCCCAAAGTGCTACGTCCTCTAAGCAAGAGGGTAATACTTCTCAAGCCAAGCCAGCTTGGAGACCAAGGCAAGGCTGGAACAAGGGAAAGCAGGCCAAGAAACCTGCCACTGCTACCAAGACAGCATGAAATGTTGGCCCCCGATCCGGGACCGGATCTGGTGGGGGGCAGACTCTCTCTCTTCGCTCAGGCTTGGGCAAGAGATGTTCTGGATCCTTGGGCGCTAGAAATAGTCTCCCAAGGTTATCTTCTGGAATTCAAGGGACTTCCCCCAAGGGGGAGGTTCCACAGGTCTCAGTTGTCTTCAGACCACATAAAAAGACAGGCATTCTTACATTGTGTAGAAGACCTGTTAAAAATGGGAGTGATTCATCCCGTTCCATTAAGAGAACAAGGGATGGGGTTCTACTCCAATCTGTTTATAGTTCCCAAAAAAGAGGGAACGTTCAGACCAATCTTAGATCTCAAGATCTTAAACAAGTTTCTCAAGGTTCCATCGTTCAAGATGGAAACCATTCGAACTATTCCTTCCATCCAGGAAGGTCAATTCATGACCACGGTGGATTTAAAGGATGCGTATCTACATATTCCTATCCACAAGGAACATCATCGGTTCCTGAGGTTCGCATTCCTGGACAAACATTACCAGTTCGTGGCGCTTCCTTTCGGATTAGCCACTGCTCCAAGGATTTTCACAAAGGTACTAGGGTCCCTTCTAGCTGTGCTAAGACCAAGGGGCATTGCTGTAGTACCTTACTTGGACGACATTCTGATTCAAGCGTCGTCCCTTCCTCAAGCAAAGGCTCACACGGACATTGTCCTGGCCTTTCTCAGATCTCACGGATGGAAAGTGAACGTGGAAAAGAGTTCTCTATCTCCGTCAACAAGGGTTCCCTTCTTGGGAACAATAATAGACTCCTTAGAAATGAGGATTTTTCTGACAGAGGCCAGAAAAACAAAACTTCTAGACTCTTGTCGGATACTTCATTCCGTTCCTCTTCCTTCCATAGCTCAGTGCATGGAAGTGATCGGGTTGATGGTAGCGGCAATGGACATAGTTCCTTTTGCACGCATTCATCTAAGACCATTACAACTGTGCATGCTCAGTCAGTGGAATGGGGACTATACAGACTTGTCTCCGAAGATACAAGTAAATCAGAGGACCAGAGACTCACTCCGTTGGTGGCTGTCCCTGGACAACCTGTCACGAGGGATGACATTCCGCAGACCAGAGTGGGTCATTGTCACGACCGACGCCAGTCTGATGGGCTGGGGCGCGGTCTGGGGATCCCTGAAAGCTCAGGGTCTTTGGTCTCGGGAAGAATCTCTTCTACCGATAAATATTCTGGAACTGAGAGCGATATTCAATGCTCTCAAGGCTTGGCCTCAGCTAGCGAGGGCCAAGTTCATACGGTTTCAATCAGACAACATGACAACTGTTGCGTACATCAACCATCAGGGGGGAACAAGGAGTTCCCTGGTGATGGAAGAAGTGACCAAAATCATTCTATGGGCGGAGTCTCACTCCTGCCACCTGTCTGCTATCCACATCCCAGGAGTGGAAAATTGGGAAGCGGATTTTCTGAGTCGTCAGACATTGCATCCGGGGGAGTGGGAACTCCATCCGGAAATCTTTGCCCAAATCACTCAGCTGTGGGGCATTCCAGACATGGATCTGATGGCCTCTCGTCAGAACTTCAAAGTTCCTTGCTACGGGTCCAGATCCAGGGATCCCAAGGCGGCTCTAGTGGATGCACTAGTAGCACCTTGGACCTTCAAACTAGCTTATGTGTTCCCGCCGTTTCCTCTCATCCCCAGGCTGGTAGCCAGGACCAATCAGGAGAGGGCGTCGGTGATCTTGATAGCTCCTGCGTGGCCACGCAGGACTTGGTATGCAGATCTGGTGAATATGTCATCGGCTCCTCCTTGGAAGCTACCTTTGAGACGAGACCTTCTTGTTCAGGGTCCGTTCGAACATCCGAATCTGGTTTCACTCCAGCTGACTGCTTGGAGATTGAACGCTTGATCTTATCGAAGCGAGGATTCTCAGATTCTGTTATCGATACTCTTGTTCAGGCCAGAAAGCCTGTAACTAGAAAGATTTACCACAAAATTTGGAAAAAATATATCTGTTGGTGTGAATCTAAAGGATTCCCTTGGGACAAGGTTAAGATTCCTAGGATTCTATCCTTCCTTCAAGAAGGATTGGAAAAAGGATTATCTGCAAGTTCCCTGAAGGGACAGATTTCTGCCTTGTCTGTGTTACTTCACAAAAAGCTGGCCGCTGTGCCAGATGTTCAAGCCTTTGTTCAGGCTCTGGTTAGAATTAAGCCTGTTTACAAACCTTTGACTCCTCCTTGGAGTCTCAATTTAGTTCTTTCAGTTCTTCAGGGGGTTCCGTTTGAACCCTTGCATTCCGTTGATATTAAGTTATTATCTTGGAAAGTTTTGTTTTTAGTTGCAATTTCTTCTGCTAGAAGAGTTTCAGAATTATCTGCTCTGCAGTGTTCTCCTCCTTATCTGGTGTTCCATGCAGATAAGGTGGTTTTACGTACTAAACCTGGTTTTCTTCCAAAAGTTGTTTCTAACAAAAACATTAACCAGGAGATTATCGTACCTTCTCTGTGTCCGAAACCAGTTTCAAAGAAGGAACGTTTGTTGCACAATTTGGATGTTGTTCGCGCTCTAAAATTCTATTTAGATGCTACAAAGGATTTTAGACAAACATCTTCCTTGTTTGTTGTTTATTCCGGTAAAAGGAGAGGTCAAAAAGCAACTTCTACCTCTCTCTCTTTTTGGATTAAAAGCATCATCAGATTGGCTTACGAGACTGCCGGACGGCAGCCTCCCGAAAGAATCACAGCTCATTCCACTAGGGCTGTGGCTTCCACATGGGCCTTCAAGAACGAGGCTTCTGTTGATCAGATATGTAGGGCAGCGACTTGGTCTTCACTGCACACTTTTACCAAATTTTACAAGTTTGATACTTTTGCTTCTTCTGAGGCTATTTTTGGGAGAAAGGTTTTGCAAGCCGTGGTGCCTTCCATTTAGGTGACCTGATTTGCTCCCTCCCTTCATCCGTGTCCTAAAGCTTTGGTATTGGTTCCCACAAGTAAGGATGACGCCGTGGACCGGACACACCTATGTTGGAGAAAACAGAATTTATGTTTACCTGATAAATTACTTTCTCCAACGGTGTGTCCGGTCCACGGCCCGCCCTGGTTTTTTTAATCAGGTCTGATAATTTATTTTCTTTAACTACAGTCACCACGGTACCATATGGTTTCTCCTATGCAAATATTCCTCCTTAACGTCGGTCGAATGACTGGGGTAGGCGGAGCCTAGGAGGGATCATGTGACCAGCTTTGCTGGGCTCTTTGCCATTTCCTGTTGGGGAAGAGAATATCCCACAAGTAAGGATGACGCCGTGGACCGGACACACCGTTGGAGAAAGTAATTTATCAGGTAAACATAAATTCTGTTATTCTGGTGTGAAGCGCGTGGATTTTCCTGGCATAAGGTTAAGGTTGCCAGGATAATTTCGTTTCTCCAGGATGGACTGGAGAAGGGCCTGTCTGCCAGTTCCCTAAGGGGACAAATTTCGGCCCTGTCTGTTTTACTGCACAAGAGACTTGCAGAGCTTCCAGATGTACAGTCCTTTGTTAAGGCTCTAACTAGGATCAGACCTATGTTTAGATCTAATTCTCCTCCTTAAATATTGTTCTTAAGGTTTTGCAACAGGCTCCGTTTGAGCCTATGCATGAAGTGGACATTAAATTATTGTCCTGGATGGTTCTTTTTCTATTGGCTATTGCTTCTGCACGCAGAGTATCTGAGATTGCTGCCTTGCAATGTGAGCCTCCTTATCTGGTGTTCCATTCTGATAAGGCTGTGCTACATACTAAGTTAGGTTTTCTTCCTAAGGTCGTGTCAGACTGCAATTTTAATCAAGAGATTGTGCTTCCTTCCTTGTGTCCCAATCCTTCCTCTTCGAAGGAGTGTTTGCTTCATAATTTGGACGTGGTTTGCTCCTTGAGGTTCTATCTTCAGGCTACTAAGGATTTTAGTCAAACTTCATCCTTGTTTGTTGTCTATTCTGGGAAGTGTAAGGGTCAGAAGGTTTCTTCGACTTTCTTATCTTTTTGGTTAAGGAGTGTTATCCGCTTAGCTTATGAGACAGCGGGACATAAACCTCTTCAGAGGATTACGGCTCATTCTACTAGAGCAGTTGCTTCCTCTTGGGCCTTTAAGAATGAGGCCTCTATGGATCAGAATTGTAAGGTGACTACCTGGTCCTCTTAACATACTTTCTCTAAATTTTACAAGTTTGATGTCTTTGCAGCCTTCGGGAGAAAGGTTTTGCAGGCTGTGGTGCCCTCAGATTAGGGTTCGCCTTTCTTTTTGTCCCTCCCGTTATCATTCAGTGTCCTCTAGAGCTTGGGTATAAGTTTCCCAACAGTAAGGAATGATGCCGTGGACTCTCCTTTGTATTAAGAAGGAAAACATAAACTATGCTTACCAGATAGTTTTATTTGCTTCTGTATAAGGAGAGTCCACGGCCCCTGCCCGTGTTCTCCGATGGGTGGCCCTCTAAATTATATTTCTTTTTTAAGACACAATGAGTCCACGGATCATCTTAATTACTAATGGGATATTCACCTCCTGGTCAGCAGGAGAAGGCAAAGAGCACCACAGTAGAGCTGTTAAATAGCACCTCCCACCCCAGTCATTCTCTTTGCCTACGTTAGTGATAGGAAGAGGTAAAGTGAGGTATTAGAAAAGATTATTCAATCAAGAGTTTATTATTTTTAAAGTAGTGCCAGAGTGTGCTACTTTGTTCTAGGGTGTAGCCGTAGTCCATATCAGTCTCTTCAGTAGAGTTTTTGGTGGCTTTAGAGCAATGGGAACTTGTGGGACATAATTCTCACTGCGCCTCCCATAGATTATGCTGCCCGTATCCTGATGGCCTAAGCACACTTAACTCAGGCTTTATCTTTATCCACAGGGCTATGGGAGGGAGAGGACCTCCTAAACCTGCTGAGCTGCCCTGTTGTCGGGCAGAATTCAAGGTAAGTGTTGACTTTTTTATTCTGGGTCAATAAATAGATCTCAGAGAAGTGGAGCACTTTATTTATTTGGGTAGAACTCCTACATGTAAAAGGAGGGACCTTCACGACAGCACCTTCTTACCACTAAGGACATTGATGGCTTACTTGGGCTGAGGGTAAATAGAACTCAGTGGGAGGTGATATTGTTTCCACATTATTTTGGCTGAGCTACGATAGGAGAAGCAGTAACCAAATTTGTCCCCAGGTTTATGCAGGCTCAGTTGGCTCCCCGTGGCGTAGTTATAACACTGATAATGGCGACCGGGAGCTCCAGGGTTGTTACGCTCGATGGGCTAAGGAGATTGATGGCTTACTTGGGGGATCACTTGAGCTGAGGGTAAATTGATCTCTGTGCGTGGTGATATGTTTACACTTTATTTGGCTGAGCTACGATAAGTGAAGTGGTAGCCAAGTTTGTCCCAAGGTTTAGGAAGGCTCAGTTAGCTCCCGGTAGCGTAGTTGTAAAAATGATAATGGCGACCGGGCGCGCTACATGGTTGTCACGCCAACGATGGGCGGAGCTTCTTGTGGCGCCAGTTTTGTTGGACTGCAAGCTTTTCCTCCTCTGTTTCAGTATCGGGGGGAGTGTTTAACACAGAGTGTTGTGTTTCTTAGGATCCGGACAGCGTTAGAGCTGCGTTGCGGTCCTGTTACAACTTTTTTACGGTATTTGTACAACGCTTTCTCATCTAAAAAGAGAGGAAATTGTACAAAGTTACTGTGCTGCTAAAAAAGTGATGTTATAATGTACTAGAGTTACTGTCAAACTCAAACGGATTTTTTATTTTATGTTAATTGCAGTTATGCACCCCAATAGCATAAAGTTTTGGGGCTGATGGGCACCTCAGCAAGGTTTAGCTGAGGGGTAGCTATGTGCTACAGTGAATATGTACTGTTTTATTTTAATTCTAGATTTGAAAATAAAAAGTTACATTTTAAATTTTAAAATGACAGTAACGTTTTTTTCATGTGTTAATTTTTATTACAAATTTTCACTTTTTCTGAGTCTATTGTTTCTAGACTCCTGCTGTTCAGGAGTTAATTGACAAATGGTCAAGCTATGCCTCAATCTCTCCTATAGTATCCCAAATTATGGCCACATGCAGTGCTCTGCGCTTCCTTTCAACCCCACCCTCAGTTACTCTGCATTTCAGACATATGTTTTTACACAAGATAGAAAACATTACTAGAGGAATTATTTTCAATCATTTAGAATAGAAAATTGATTGATTCAGTAGATGCTATCCCGAATGGTTCTTCCCGGCTACCTGAAGGAGGAAGATACTTAGGGATTATCGGAGAGAGATTTCCAGTCTCATATAGAATATCTTTATTTGATCCTGAGGTTGTTTTTCATTCAGTGTTTTAGCTTGATCTCCTCCATTTGTTACTTTAGGAGGTTTTAGCTACCCTGGGCGATTCTGACACAGTCGGTGTAATCTATCTTAGTGCGCATTCCCTTTTTTAGTTGAAATAAATCTTTATTGAAGGCAACAATCATTTGTAGACAGTACATCAAGGTATTAATCAAGTTTGATCTCCACAAGGCGTAAAATAACCATTTTTTTCTAAATAGCTCACATTCCTTAAGGTGTCCCTCACCCTGATACATCCAGGACAGGATGTGAAAGTCCTTGTGACTGTCCATACATAGTATATTACAGCATACATTTTTTGCCCTTTTTAAACATATATATAAAACCATAATAGTAATTTCACCATAACATTAACAAAGAAAAAGAACTAAAATCTAAACCGTGGTACTAACATTGAGCATCTTTTGCCCTTATCAAATTTTTCCTAGACTCTGATAGGTCTTGTACAGAAATAAAATCTAACAGTCGAGTCTAGTCTGCTCTAAAAGGTGTGCCCCCCAACCCCTCCCTGGATCCCACTTGAAGTTTCCTGAATCTGTCTCATATTGAGTCCTACTACTTCCCGTTCATTATCCAGTAAAACCATATTTTAGTGAACTGCTCTTTTTCATCTTTTATGGAGGCTGAGATTTCTGACATAGCATATATATGTTCTATCTTACCCAATATCTCTTGCCACTCAGGGGCCCCTACCTTCCAATGTCTGGCCACACATATTCTGGTCGCCGTACATAGAATCTTAATAAATGTGTTTATGGCCTTGTTATATTGTGTAAATTTATAGTTAAGGAGAGCATGTGCCGGTGTCAGATTGATATGTTCCTGCAATAACCTACCTATAAGTTCCTGGAGTTTTTCCCAGATAGTTCTAATTTGAGGGGATGTCCACCACATGTGGAGATATGTACCCCTCTCCTCACATCCTCTGTAACATTGGTTTGAACCGTTCTGTGAAAAGTGGCATGTTTTCTCTGGGGTGAGATACCATCTGTAGGCCGTCTTTATGCAGTTTTCTCGTAGATCTGCATTAATCAGACCCCTACTAGCGTCAAACATCACCTGGTCCCATTGTTCCCTCGACAAGTTCAGTCCAGTATCTAGCCCCCATTTTACTAATAATGCCGAACCGCCCGGTTCCTCGGCTCCCTGCAAGGCTATGTATAATTTTGAGATCAGTTGTTTTTGTCTGTCTTGGGCGGTGTAAATCCGTTCTAGGGGAGTCATTGTCTGCGCCGTCCACGGGTAACAATACCCGTGTATAGCAGAGGAGAGCTGAAGGTATAGAAACCAGTGTAATTTCAGTGGTTGGATTTTGTCCTGTAGTTAAGAATACATCAGTATGTGATTGCCCTCTAAAAAGTCCGCTACTCTGTATAGGCCCTTATTGAGCCACTTCCCCACCCGTGCACGAACCTCGGGTGAGAGCAGCGCTCCCACCGGTTTAATTCTGGAGTTTGCCTGCGTTAAGTGCAGAGTGCCCGTGAGGGATCTCCAGATCTTGATAGTGTCGATCATGGCCAGTGATCTAAAGCTTCGGTTTTTTAGAGAATGCCCGATTTCCCATAAGGCATCGGCAGGGCAGTCATATCCCCCAAGACCTGCCTCTAACTCAGTCCATAGGATCTTGTGGTTGTTTTGGCTCAGTAAGGAGGTTTGGGCAAGTCTGGCAGCATGGTAATAATCTTGTAAGTTCGGTATGCCTACCCCCCCCAGTTGTCTGTGTCTGGTCAAAGTATGGGAGGCTATTCTAGCTTTACTATCGTTTCGTAGGAAGCTATGGAGGGATGATTGTAGTTTAAGCGATTCTAATTTAGGCACCATTATGGGGAGGGTTCTGAAGAGATACAGAATCCTGGGAAGGATGTTCATTTTGATGGCCGAAAGTCTCCCATACCAGGAAAAATTATAAGTTCTCCATTTCCTAAGATCTCTGTCTATGGCCTTGTAAAGTGGAGTATAGTTTAAGTCATGTAGGGCGTGGTAAGAGTCTGATATTTTGATGCCCAGGTAAGTAATTGATTTTTTGGCCCATGCAAATTCAAAATTGGCTTCTATTAGTTTTTTAGTATGTGCTGGGAGAGATAATGGTAGTGCTTCGCTTTTCTCTAAGTTAATCTTGTAACCTGAGACCAGTGAAAAGTCATGGAGTATTTGGTAGAGATTAGGGAGAGATATTAAGGGTCTGGTTATAGTCAAAAGGACATCGTCAGCGAAAAGCGAAATTTTATTTCGCTTATCCCAGATATGTCAGGATCTTGTCTTATAACTGCCGCCAGTGGTTCAATGCAGAAGGCAAAAAGTAATGGGGACAGAGGGCATCCCTGCCTAGTGCCGCTAAGAATCTCTATGGGTCTGGATTGAAAACCTGCTGCTCTGATGACTGCCGTTGGGGTAGAGTAGATTCCCTTTATCGCATTCATAAATGCCCCATTAAAACCCATCTCCGTCAGTACAGATGTCATGTAAGACCAGTCTATTCTGTCGAACGCCTTCTCCGCGTCCAGTGAGAGGAGCAGAGAAGGCGTCCCTGTAGATTTTAAATAGTCCACCAGTGTTATGGTCCTCCTAATATTGTCCGGGGCCTCCCTCTCCGATATAAAGCCCACTTGGTCTGGGTGGACCAAAAGTGGTGCTATTTTCCTAAGCCTATTGGCCAATATTTTTGTAAGGATCTTAACGTCCTGGTTTATCAGGGATATTGGCCTGTAGCTTTGACATTTCTCCGGGTTTTTGCCCGGTTTAGGTATTACTACTATCTTGGCCCGCAGGAGGTCCGTCGGTACCTCCTTGCCCCCAAGACATCATTGCAGAATTTCTGCAGATGTGTGACCAGATCTGTTTTGAAAATCTTGTAATACTCTGCTGGGTAACCGTCTGGTCCCGGAGCTTTGCCCAGTTTCAGGTCTTTAATTGCTAAGAGGATTTCCCCTGTCGAAATGTCAGCATTCAGTTCATCACTTTCTTGTTTGGAAAGTCTATTAAGTTTGGCCTTAGTTAGTAAACGTCTTAGAATTTCTTGCGTCTGTGGATTATGCTCTACTTTTTTCCCGTCATAGAGTGAGGTGTAATAGTCAGCAAATGCGTCTGCTATGTCTTGTGGGTGGGATGTACGTTCCCCATCAGGTCCCTGCAGCACTGGAATTGAGAAGTTCCTTACCCTTTCTCTAAGTTTGTGTGCTAGATACCTATCTGGTTTATTTGAGTAAAGATAATAGTGAGCCTTTAGTGTCTGTATTGCCCTGACTGAGTGGGTGTCCAATATTTTAGCCAGGTCCTTTCTTTTAGCTTGGAGGGTCTTAAAAACGGAAGAGGAGAGTGTTTGTTGGTGGCGTTTCTCTAATCCCTCAATCTCTGCCTGGAGTTTATGTCTGATCTCTAATGCTGTCCTATGGGCTCTTGTCTTTGCTTTGATAAGTAACCCCCTAAAAAAGGCTTTATGGGCTGCCCAGGTGTGTATGGGGTTGAGGGTTGAACCCTCATTTACTGACCAGTATTCACCTAGTGCTTTTGACATAGCTGTGTAAATGTGTTGGTGTTTTACTGTTGTCGGGTCAAAGGTCCATGACCTCTGTCTGCTTGTATTTATAATACCCGTCAGTTCAATCTGTATCAGTGAGTGGTCTGACCATACACAAGCGTGTATGGAGGATGTGACTATATTTGGTATTAGAGTCTGGCTGATGAAGATATAATCTAACCTCGAGTAGGTTTTGTGAGCATGAGAATAGAAAGTGTAATCCGTCGTCCTACCGTACTTTACCTCCCAGGAGTCTAGGACATTATGTGTGGCCAGGGAGTCCCTGATGGCTTTCGCTACATTGTTATGTCTCTGTTGCTTATGAGTTAGCTTGAGTCCGGATACTGTTTTGTGCGGGGTCAGAGAAATGTTAAAATCTCCCGCCAAGATAATACGGGATTGTGACCATTGTGTTAGGAGATGTGATATTTGTCTAAAAAAAGAATCTTGCTTTTCATTAGGGGCATAGACATTACAGATAGTGACCGGGACATTCTGTATAGTTCCTCTAACAACTAGATACCTGCCCTCAGGGTTCCCTATGGTTTCTTCAGTGTGGAATTGAAGTGAGTGACGTATAAGAATAGATACCCCCCTTTTTTTGAATCAGTAGTCGAATGATAATGAATGGGGAACTGTTTAGACCAGTATCCAGGGATCACTGATTTAGTAAAGTGAGTTTCCTGAAGCAGTATAACGTCGGCTTTCGCTCTGGCATATTGGGTGAGGGCAGTTTTACGTTTAACATCCGAGTTCAAGCCTCTCACATTATGTGAGATTATTCTGATTCTATGATCCATAAGTCAAGTCTGATTTTCCCTGTGTCTGGGTTAGGGCGCCCACCCTCCTTAAGAAAACATTTTGTACCACACAGAACAAAAAATAACAATAAAAAACAAGCATTTTAAAACCATACATAGTAACATAGGATAACATTTTAACTGTTGTAATACCTGTGTATCGCGTGTCCGGGCCTAACGCCCACACACCCCATGTGAACATAAGTCAATGGCGACTTACCAAAAAGGCATAACAAACGTGCAATGTATATCAGAAAATGACATAAATAACTTTGTGTGTAAATGATAAAAGGTAACCTGAATAATTAAGGCTGCTTTCTTCTATATTATAAGTGGCCCCTTAGTTTGGGTTACCAGTTCCCCTGCAACATAAATCTAAGGCCTATTCTCCTCCTCCCTGTCAGCCTAATTATTAACAATGTCCGTGGCTTCCAGAGTTCATGGTATAGTCTTTTCCCTGACATTATCAGCCATGTACCTGGCCCCTGTAGCCCAAATGTCTGTTCCAGTCCCTCTCCCTACAGGGAGGGAAGAGATCAATGGGATCCAGGCTAAGGCCTAGATCCCAACAAATGTCCCTGCTGTGGAAAGAAGGGTTATTTCAGTACTTATCTGATAACGATACAGTTCTGACATCAAAAGAACCTCAGCACCATCTCATGTCTTTATCTTCTTCCTGGTGACCTTTGTCCAATTCCGGGCTCTTGAGTGGTTGTTTGCGGTGTTGGATGTCCCTTCCCCCTCTCCCTGCAATTCTGGGGGTAGTCTGGGTATATCAAGGCCCAGATGTTGGCAGATTTCAGGGATATCATTAGGATCCTTGATAGTAAAAGTCACCCCATTCTGAATGATGTGAAGTGCGAAAGGGAATCCCCATCGATAAGTGATCTGTTGTTTCCTCAGTAATTGTGTAAGCGGTCTCAGGGTGCTTCTCCTCTGTAGTGTTTTCACACACAGATCCTGAAAAAATTGGACTACTGAGCCCTGAAACTTGAAGGTCGGGTTCTTCCTCGAAGCAGCTAGGATTGCCTCTTTCTCTTTGAAGCAGAACATCCGGACAATCACATCCCTTGGAGGGGCATCCCCTCGGGGCTTAGCTCTAAGGGCCCTATGGGCTCGCTCCATCTGGAAGAAATTATCTTCTGTTTGTCCTGTTATGGCTTGAAAAAGTAGGGTCAGGTATCTTTCTAACTCTCCGGGTGATACAGATTCGGGGATCCCTTTCAGTCTGATGTTACATCAGCGACTCCGATTTTCTAGATCTTCCATCCTCTCTTCGACTGCATCTAATTCTAATTGTTGGGCGGCTACTTTTTGGGAGAGCAGGGAGACTTCTTTGAGGTTGGAATTTTCGTTGTCCTCTAGTGTTGCTACCCGGTTACCCAGGTCTTGGACCTCCTGTTTGATTTCAGCTAAACTGCTGGTGACTGATTGCTGCATAGTATCCATTTTCTCTAGGAGTTTTTCAAAATTAGAAGATATATCCTGTTTGGAAACCAAATGTTTAATGTCTGCTTTGGTAACAGGTGTCAAATCATCCATATTGGAGACGTTATTAGAGACAGAATCTGCTTCTTCCTCTGGGTCCTCTGGGTCTCTAGTCTGGGTCTCTGTCTGCTTATCCCCTTTAGTTGATTTAAAAAAAAGATTTGCAGTATTTATTTTACCTCCTGTGCCGGATTTAAGTTGCTTTCTTTGTGACATTTTAGGGGTCAATGAAGTTGTTGTCTTTGCTGAGATGAGGCTATTCCCAGATGTTAGTGAGAGGTGTCTGCTGCTAGTGCTAAAAGTATTCTGAGGTGATCTAAGAGAGAGCTGATAACCCTCCTATTTTGGGTTAAATAACAAATCTGCTTTCATTCTTTTTTGTAGCTCTATGGCTTTTGATGTTAGCCAGGTGTCCTCATATAAAACATTCAGGGGGATGGAGGTATTGCCAGGTGGCAGTTTAATCTGTTTTGTAGCTGTCTACTTCTCATTCTCAGTTGAGCAGCAGCCTTATATCTTCATAGCCCTGACCAGCCAGTGTGTCCCGCATCTAAGTGCCCTGTAGTTATTTCTGGCCTTAAGAATAGGCTTGCTTAGGCCGGGTGTTTGCTGTCTGGTATACGGGCCTAGTCTGTGTCCTGGGCCCCTAATCCCATGGGTTATCTGGCTGTGTGTGTCCTTCAAAGCTCTAGTTGTAGCCGCCCTCTATGTGGGGATCTAGATTAGTCTGCCGGGTCCCGCACAGCCTCTCACCTCTGCAAGGATCTTTCTGCGCTTACCGGGAACTCAGGGCCGCCTCAGTTGATCGGCCGTGCGTGTCATCGGGTCTCTCCCTTTCCCCTCCTGCACTCTGCTCCTCATTGTTCTGTCTCCCGAGTATGCTGCACAGCGCGAACGCTGTTGTAGAGGGCCGATTATTAGGTCCGGTGTTCCGGTCTGAGGATTTAGGCTCCTTCGTGACTATCCAAGATGGCGGCTGTTGTTTCTTCCCGGCCCTGCACCGCTAGCGTGTGTCTCCTACTACCGCTGCCCAGGGGCTCTGTAAGTGGTCAGTTCGATTTAGAGGGATAAAGTGCTCAATCCCCTTTGTTATCAACAACTCTGTGAGTCATTATTGTCCCCCTGATATCATTTAAGCACACATTATGCACGGAGCTGTTAGCCTGTGCGTCCTACATGTTTCTCCTTCAGGCTCCGCCTCGCGCATTCCTTTTTTTTAAAAAAAAAAAAAAAGAAAACTCAGCTAAGGAGGCTGGGAAATCATTTCCTCGGGTGGAAGGAGCAGTTTCCAGCTTTGCTAGGAGTCCTACTATACCCTTAGAGGATAGTTGGGTTTTTCAAAGGTCCTATGGGCAAAAATTAGTATAGGGATGTACATCAGGGCTTACATGACAACCAGCTGTGTACTTTACTACCGTCACTGGTGTGACGGCATATTGGTTTGATGCGTTGTCTGATGGTATTACGCAGTAACTTCCCTGGATAAGATCCAGGATAGGATACAGGCTTTTAAATTGGCTAATTACTTTCTTTCAAATTTTTTCCTTTCAAGTTATCAAACTGGGATCATAGGTTTCATAGGACAGACAGCTCAACCTACTAAGGCATTGTTGCTGAGCTCTGTAACAACCCAAGGGTTGCAGGTTTAATCCCCGGTGAGGTCCACTCAGCCCTTCATCCTTCCGAGGTCGATAATATGAGCAGCGTGGGTTATTAACCGCGCTTTACAAGTACCCATTTCATACATCTTTATAAGGTTTCTCTGTTCCAGCTTACAGAGCCTTATGGTTAGAGCCTTGTTCTACGGATGTACGCTCTAGGTCTAAGATTTTAGCGATTTCTTCCAAGGGAGACCTTGTTGGGATCTGGCTTTGCGGAAATGATTCTTTTGAAATTTTGAAGAATTTAAAAAAATAAAAATCCAAATAGCTTGTTAAATCAAGGACAGCATGAAGGTCATGCCCTCGATCTGGGACCGGACCTTGTAGGGGGCGGACTTTCCGTCTTCGTTCAGGCTTGGGTTCAAGATGTTCAGGGTCCCTGAGCGATAGAAAAGAGTATCCCAGGGATACAAGGTAGAGACCTCTCAGTATTCCGCTTCCAATACTGGTTCAGGGTCTGGGTTTTTCTACACCAGACCACTTTTTAGATCTCAAGAGTCTAGACAAATTTCTTAGTGTACCGTCCTTCAAGAGGGGAACTATCGTGCCACTCTTCCCTTGATCCAAGAGGGTCAATTTTTGACAACAGTGGATTTCAAGGATGCGTACCTTCATGTGCCATCTCAAGAATCGTCTCAAGTGCTAAGGTTTGTCTTTCTGGACAAACATTTCCAGTTCGTGATTGGCTTTTTGAACAGCTCTCAGAGTTTTCACAAAGGTTCTGGGGTCGCTGTGGGCGGTGCTTCGGTTACGGGGCATTGCAGCGGCACCCTTTCTGGACGACACCCTAGTCCAGGCGCCATCCTTTCAGCAGGCAAGATTTCACATGGACATGTTGTTATCCTTTCCGCGATATCACGGGTGGAAGGTAAATTTGGAAAAGGTTCCTTTTGTCCCATGTACAAAGGGTAACTTTCTGGGAACTATAGTAGTTTCCTTATCATTGAAGATTCAGGAAATCATAGATTTTCAATCATTGTCTAGTCATTCAGTCCTCTCCTTGGCCTTCAGGGACTAAGTGCATGGAAGTAATTGGGCTGCTGGTGGCGGCAATGGACATCATCACGTTTGCTAGGTTCCATCTCAGCATTTAAGCATGCTCAGGCATTGGATCAGAGATTATACAGATTTCTCCCCTCAAATTCTACTGGAATCATCTCTCCTAGGGTACTTGCATTTGCAGACCATCTTGGGTGATTGTGACAACAGACGCCAACCTTCTAGGTTGGGGAGCAGTCTGGAGCTCTCTAAGGGCTCAGGGGGTTTGATCTCAGTCAGAGGCTGTTCTTCCTTTAAATATTCTGGAGCTGAGAGCGATCTGCGATGTTCTGCTGGCCTGGCTGCAGTTAGCCTCAGTCCAGTTTGTCAGGTTCCAGTCGGTTAGAGTAACATCAGTGGCTTACATCAGTCATCGGGGAGGAACGTAGAGTTCCATTAGCGATGACAGAAGTATCCAAAATACTCAGTGGGCGAAGGCCATTCTTGCTGCCTGTCGGCGATCTCCATCCCAGGGGTGGACAACTGGGAAGCGGATTTCCTGAGTAAGCAGACTTTTCATCTGGGGGAGTGGGAACTCCATCTGGAAGTGTTCTCCAGCTTTTTCCTCAGTTTGCTTTCTACCTCGGGTGATTGCTCGAATCAAGGGGAATGGGGCATCAGTGACTCTCATAGCACCGGCTTAGCCTTGCAGGGTTTGGTATGCAGATCTGGTGGCCATGTCATCTCTGCAACCTTTGAGAGTTCCGGGAAGAGGGGCCTTCTAATCATGGGCCCTTCCACCCAAATCTGTGTTTCTCTGAAACTGTCTGCTTGGAGATTGAGGCCTGTATATTATCCAAGCGGAGTTTTTCAGAATCAGTCTTAGAGACCATGATTCAGGCTCGTAAGTCTGTAACTAGAAAGATTTACCTTAAGATATGGTGTAAATATCTCTATTGGGGTGAATCCAAGGGCTACTCACGGAGTAGTTAGGATTCCTAGAATTTTGTCTTTTCTCCAAGGACACAAATATCTGGCAGATGTTCCAGATGTACAATCATTTTGTCAGGCTTTGGTCAGGATCAGGCCTGTGTTCAAACCAGTTCCTTCTCCAGGGAGTCTGAATTTAGTGCTTAAAGTTCTTCAAGGGGCTCCATTTGAGCCTATGCATTCCTTAGATATTAGTTGTTATATTGGAAAGTTTTATTTCTGGTTGTATTTTCTTCTGCTCGCAGATTGTCAGAGCTCTCGGCCTGGCAGTACGAGTCTTCTTACCTTATTTTTTATTCAGATAAGGTAGTTTTACGTGCTAAATTAGGATTTCTTCTTAAAGTTGTTTCTATTGGAACATTAATCAGGGAATTGGTGTCCTTCCTTGTGTCCTAATCCTTCTTCTCAGAAGGAACAGCTTATACTCAATTTGGACGTGGTTCGTGCCTTAAAGTGTTATCTACAGGTGACTAGGGATCAGTGTCAGTCTCCTGCTTTGTTTGTGGGTTTTTTCAGGAAAACGTAAGGGATAGATGGCTACGGCTACTTCTCTTTCTTTTTGGCTGAAGAGTATCATACGTTTACATATGAGACCGCTGGACAGCAGCCTCCAGAGAGAGTTACGGCTCATTCCATGAGGAATGGGCATTCAAGAATGAAGCTTCTGTGGAACAGATTTGCAAGGCTGCGACTTGGTCTTCTCTTCACACTTTTTCAAAGTTTTACAAATTTGATACTTTTGTCTTGGCTGCGGCCGCTGTTGGGAGAAAGGATTCTTCAAGCAGTGGTGCCTTTTGTTTAGATTTCTTGTCTTGTCCCTCCCGTATCATCTGTGTACTCTAGCTTGGGTATTGAATCCCATTAGTAATTAAGATGATCCGAGGACTCAATCGGCTAGATTTAGAGTTCTGCAGCCAAAGGGGTGCGTTAGCTACGCGTGTATTTTTTTCCCCCGCACCTTTTAAATACTGCTGGTATTTAGAGTTCACAGAAGGGCTGCGTTAGGCTCCAAAAAGGGAGCGTAGAGCATAATTTACCGCCACTGCAACTCTCAATACCAGCGGTGATTAGGGACGCGGCCAGCTTCAAAAACGTGCTTGTGCACAATTCCCCCATAGGAAACAATGGGGCCGTTTGAGCTGAAAAAAAACTAACACCTGCAAAAAAGCAGCGTTCAGCTCCTAACGCAGCCCCATTGTTTCCTATGGGGAAACACTTCCTAAGTCTGCACCTAACATGTACCCCGAGTCTAAACACCCCTAGCCTTACACTTATTAACCCCTAATCTGCCACCCCCGCTATCGCTGACCCCTGCATATTATTTGTAACCCCTAATCTGCTGCCCCTAACCCCCGCCAACCCCTATATTATATTTATTACCCCCTAATCTGCCCCCCCCAATGTCGCCGCTACCTACCTACAATTATTAACCCCTAATCTGCCGACCGGACCTCACCGCTACTATAATAAATGTATTAACCCCTAAAGCTAAGTCTAACCCTAACACTAACACCCCCCTAAGTTAAATATAATTTTTATCTAACGAAATAAAATAAATCTTTTTAAATAAATTATTCCTATTTAAAGCTAAATACTTACCTGTACAATAAACCCTAATATAGCTACAATATAAATAATAATTATATTGTAGATATTTTAGGATTAATATTTATTTTACAGGCAACTTTGTAATAAATAGTTAATAACTAATAGCTACCTAGTTAAAATAATTACAAAATTACCTGTAAAATAAATCCTAACCTAAGTTACAATTAAACCTAACACTACACTATCATTAAATAAATTAAATACAAATACCTATAAATAAATACAAATAAATACACTAACTAAAGTACAAAAAATAAAAAAAGAACTGTTACAAAAAATAATTTACAAACATTAAAAAAAGATTACAACAATTTTAAGCTAATTACACCTACTCTAAGCCCCCTAATAAAATAACAAAGCCCCCCAAAATAAAAAAATGCCCTACCCTATTCTAAAATAAAAATTGTAAAGCTGTTTTACCTTACCAGCCCTTAAAAGGGCCTTTTGCGGGGCATGCCCCAAAGAATTCTGCTCTTTTGCCTGTAAAAAAAAACATACAATACCCCCCCCCCAACATTACAACCCACATACCCCTACTCTAACCCAAACCCCCCTTAAATAAACCTAACACTACCCCCCTGAAGATCTTCCTACCTTGAGTCGTCTTCACTCAGCCGAGCCGAATTCTTCATCCAATCCGGGCGATGTCTTCATCCAAGCGGGGGCTGAAGAGGTCCATCATTCGGCTGAAGTCTTCTATCAAGCGGCATCTTCAATCTTCTTTCTTCCGGCTCCATCTTCATCCCGCCGACGCGGAACATCCTTCCTCCACAACGAACTCCCGACGAATGAAGGTTCCTTTAAGGGATGTCATCCAAGATGGCGTCCCTCGAATTAAGGTAGGAAAATTCTGATTGGCTGATGGAATCAGCCAATCAGATTCAAGTTCAATCCGATTGGCTGATTGGATCAGCCAATCAGATTGAGCTCGCATTCTATTGGCTGATCGGAACAGCTAATAGAATGCGAGCTCAATCTGATTGGCTGATTGGATCAGCCAATCGGATTGAACTTGAATCTGATTGGCTGATTCCATCAGCCAATCAGATTATTCCTACCTTAATTCCGATTGGCTGATAGAATCCTATCAGCCAATCGGAATTCGAGGGACGCCATCTTTGATGATGTCCCTTAAAGGAACCTTCATTCGTCGGGAGTTCGTAGTGGAGGAAGGATGTCCCGCGTCGGCGGGATGAAGATGGAGCCGGAAGAAAGAAGAATGAAGATGCCGCTTGATAGAAGACTTCAGCCGGATGATGGACCTCTTCAGCCCCCACTTGGATCACCCGGATTGGATGAAGAATTCGGCTCGGCTGAGTGAAGACGACTCAAGGTAGGAAGATCTTCAGGGGGGTAGTGTTAGGTTTATTTAAGGGGGGTTTGGGTTAGAGTAGGGGTATGTGGGTGGTGGGTTGTAATGTTGGGGGGGTATAGTATGTTTTTTTTTTACAGGCAAAAGAGCAGAATTATTTGGGGCATGCCCCGCAAAGGGCCCTTTTAAGGGCTGGTAAGGTAAAAGAGCTTTACAATTTTTATTTTAGAATAGGGTAGGGCATTTTTTTTATTTTGGGGGCTTTGTTATTTTATTAGGGGGCTTAGAGTAGTTGTAATTAGCTTAAAATTTTAATATTTTTATAATGTTTGTAAATTATTTTTTTAGTTTTTGTAACTCAGTTCTTTTTTTATTTTTTGTACTTTAGTTAGTGTATTTATTTGTATTTATTTGTAGGTATTTGTATTTAATTTATTTAATTTATTAAATGATAGTGTAGTGTTAGGTTTAATTGTAACTTAGGTTAGGATTTATTTTACAGGTAATTTTGTATTTATTTTAACTAGGTAGCTATTAAATAGTTATTAACTATTTAATAGCTATTGTACCTAGTTAAAATAAATACAAAGTTGCCTGTAAAATAAATATTAATCCTAAAATAGCTACAATATAATTATTATTTATATTGTAGCTATATTAGGGTTTAATTTACAGGTAAGTATTTAGATTTAAATAGGATTAATTTATTTAATAAGATTTATTTTATTTCGTTAGATAAAAATTATATTTAACTTAGGGGGGGTGTTAGTGTTAGGGTTAGACTTAGCTTTAGGGGTTAATACATTTATTAGAGTAGCGGTGAGGTCCGGTCGGCAGATTAGGGGTTAATAATTGTAGGTAGGTGGCGGCGACGTTGGGGGGGCAGATTAGGGGTTAATAAATATTATGTAGGTGTCGGCGGTGTTAGGGGCAGCAGATTAGGGGTACATAGGGATAATGTAGGTGGCGGCTGTGTGCGGTCGGCAGATTAGGGGTTAAAAAATTTAATAGAGTGGCGGCGATGTGGGGGGGGCCTCGGTTTAGGGGTACATAGGTAGTTTATGGGTGTTAGTGTACTTTAGAGCACAGTAGTTAAGAACTTTATGAACCGGCGTTAGCCCAGAAAGCTCTTAACTCCTGGCTTTTCTCTGCGGCTGGAGTTTTGTCGTTAGATTTCTAATGCTCACTTCAGCCAGGACTCTAAATACCGGCGTTAGAAAGATCCCATTGAAAAGATAGGATTCGCAATTGGCGTAGGGGGATCTGCGGTATGGAAAAGTCGCGGCTGGAAAGTGAGCGTTAGACCCTTTCCTGACTGACTCTAAATACCAGCGGTAGGCCAAAAGCAGCATTAGGACCCCCTAACGCTGGTTTTGACGGCTAACGCAGAACTCTAAATCTAGGCGTAAGTGTCTGAAAAAAGAAAAGAAAATTTATGCTTACCTGATAAATGTATTTCTTTCTCTTGTTAAGTGTATCCAGTCCACGGATCATCCATTACTTATGGGATATTCTCCTTCCCAACAGGAAGTTGCAAGAGGATCACCCACAGCAGAGCTGCTATATAGCTCCTCCCCTAACTGGCCATATCCAGTCATTCTCTTGCAACCCTCAACAAAGATGGAGGTCGTAAGAGGAGAGTGGTGTTTTATACTTAGTTTATTTCTTCAATCAAAAGTTTGTTATTTTTAAATGGTACCGGAGTGTGCTGTTTATCTCAGGCAGTATTTAGAAGAAGAATCTGCCTGCATTTTCTATGATCTTAGCAGAAGTAACTAAGATCCATGGCTGTTCTCACATATTCTGAGGAGTGAGGTAACTTCAGAGAGGGAATGGCGTGCAGGTTTTCCTGCAATAAGGTATGTGCAGTTAATATTTTTCTAGGGATGGAATTTGCTAGAAAATGCTGCTTATACCGGATTAATGTAAGTAAAGCCTTAAATGCAGTGATAGCTACTGGTATCAGGCTTATTAATAGAGATGCATACTCTTATAAAAATGTAATATAAAATGTTTGCTGGCATGTTAATCGTTTTTATATATGTTTGGTGACAAAACTTATTGGAACCTAGTTTTTTTCCACATGGCTGGTTTGATTTCTGCCTAGAGACAGTTTCCTGAAGCTTTCCACTGTTGCAATATGAGTGGGAAGGGCCTATTTTAGTGCTTTTCTGTGCAGCTAAAAATACTGACAGACATTCAGCTTCCCTCTGCATGATACAGGACATCTCTGAAGGGCTCAAAAGGCTTCAAAGTCGTGTTTGAGGAGGGTAACAATCACAAGAGACTGTGGCAGTTGTTGTGACTGTGTTTAAAAAACGTTTTTGTCATTTATTATTCTGTTTTTGTTATTAAGGGGTTAATCATCCATTTGCAAGTGGGTGCAATGCTCTGCTGACTTGTTACATACACTGTAAAAATTTTGTTAGTGTAACTGCCTTTTTTCACTGTTATTTCAAATTTTGTCAAAATTTGTTTCTCTTAAAGGCACAGTAACGTTTTTTTTATATTGCTTGTTAACTTGCTTTAAAGTGTTTTCCAAGCTTGCTAGTCTCATTGCTAGTCTGTACAAACATGTCTGAAACAGAGGATACTTGTTCATTATGTTTAAAAGCCATGGTGGAGCCCCATAGGAGAATGTGTACTAAATGTATTGATTCCACCTTAAACAGTAAAGATCAGTCTTTATTTATAAAAGAATTGTCACCAGAGGGGTCTGTCGAGGGGGAAGTTATGCCGACTAACTCTCCCCACGTGTCGGACCCTTTGCCTCCCGCTCAAGGGACGCACGCTAATATGGCGCCAAGTACATCAGGGACGCCCATAGCGATTACTTTGTAGAACATGGCTGCAATCATGAATAATACCCTGTCAGAGGTATTATCCAGATTGCCTGAATTGAGAGGCAAGCGCGATAGCTCTGGGGTTAGACGAGATACAGAGCGCGTAGATGCTGTAAGAGCCATGTCTGATACTGCGTCACAATATGCAGAACCTGAGGACGGAGAGCTTCAGTCTGTGGGTGACGTCTCTGATTCGGGGAGACCTGATTCAGAGATTTCTCATTTTAAATTTAAGCTTGAGAACCTCCGTGTATTGCTTGGGGAGGTATTAGCTGCTCTGAATGACTGTGACACAATTGCAGTGCCAGAGAAATTGTGTAGGCTGGATAAATACTATGCAGTGCCGGTGAGTACTGATGTTTTTCCAATATCTAAAAGGCTTACAGAAATTATTAGTAAGGAGTGGGATAGGCCCGGTGTGCCCTTTTCCCCACCTCCTATATTTAGAAAAATGTTTCCAATAGATGCCACTACACGGGACTTATGGCAGACTGTCCCTAAGGTGGAGGGAGCGGTTTCTACTTTAGCAAAGCGTACTACTATCCCGGTTGAGGACAGTTGTGCTTTTTCAGATCCAATGGATAAAAAATTAGAGGGTTACCTTAAGAAAATGTTTATTCAACAAGGTTTTATTTTACAGCCCCTTGCATGCATTGCGCCTGTCACTGCTGCGGCGGCATTTTGGTTTGAGGCCATGGAAGAGGCCATCCATACAGCTCCATTGACTGAAATTGTTGACAAGCTTAGAACTCTTCAGCTAGCTAACTCATTTGTTTCTGATGCCATTGTTCATTTGACTAAACTAACGGCTAAGAATTCCGGATTCGCCATCCAGGCGCGTAGGGCGCTATGGCTCAAATCCTGGTCAGCTGATGTGACTTCAAAGTCTAAATTACTCAACATTCCTTTCAAGGGGCAGACCTTATTCAGCCTGGTTTGAAAGAAATTATTGCTGAAATTACTGGAGGTAAGGGTCATACCCTTCCTCAGGACAGGGCCAAATCAAAGGCCAAACAGTCTAATTTTCGTGCCTTTCGAATTCCAAGGCAGGTGCAGCATCAACTTCCTCCGCTTCAAGACAAGAGGGAACTTTTGCTCAATCTAAGCAGGCCTGGAAACCTAACCAGTCCTGGAACAAAGGCAAGCAGGCCAGAAAGCCTGCTGCTGCCTCTAAGACAGCATGAAGGAACGGCCCCCTATCCGGTGACGGATCTAGTAGGGGGCAGACTTTTTCTCTTCGCCCAGGCGTGGGCAAGAGATGTTCAGGATCCCTGGGCGTTGGAGATCATATCTCAGGGATATCTTCTGGACTTCAAAGCTTCCCCTCCACAAGGGAGATTCCATCTTTCAAGGTTATCTGCAAATCAGATAAAGAAAGAGGCATTCCTACGCTGTGTGCAAGACCTCCTAGTAATGGGAGTGATCCATCCAGTTCCGCGGACGGAACAAGGACAGGGTTTTTATTCAAATCTGTTTGTGGTTCCCAAAAAAGAGGGAACCTTCAGACCAATTTTGGATCTAAAGATCTTAAACAAATTCCTCAGAGTTCCATCTTTCAAAATGGAAACTATTCGGACCATCCTACCCATGATCCAAGAGGGTCAGTACATGACCACTGTGGACTTTTCACATACCGATTCACAAAGATTATCATCGGTTACTAAGGTTTGCCTTTCTAGACAGGCATTACCAATTTGTAGCTCTTCCCTTCGAGTTGGCTACAGCCCCGAGAATCTTTACGAAGGTTCTGGGCTCACTTCTGGTGGTTCTAAGACCGAGAGGCATAGCGGTTGCTCCGTATCTAGACGACATCCTGATACAGGCATCAAGCTTTCAAATTGCCAAGTCTCATACAGAGATAGTTCTGGCATTTCTGAGATCGCACGGGTGGAAAGTGAACGAGGAAAAGAGTTCTCTATCCCCACTCATAAGAGTCTCCTTCTTAGGGACTCTTATAGATTCTGTAGAGATGAAAATTTACCTGACGGAGTCCAGGTTATCAAAGCTTCTAAATGCTTGCCGTATTCTTCATTCCATTCCACGCCCTTCGGTGGCTCAGTGTATGGAGGTGATCGGCTTAATGATAGCGGCAATGGACATAGTGCCATTTGCGCGCCTACATCTCAGACCGCTGCAATTATGCATGCTAAGTCAGTGGAATGGGGATTACACAGATTTGTCCCCTCTGCTAAATCTGGATCAAGAGACCAGAGATTCTCTTCTCTGGTGGTTGTCTCGGGTCCTACTGTCCGAGGGTATGACCTTTTGCAGGCCAGATTGGACAATTGTAACAACAGATGCCAGCCTTCTAGGTTGGGGTGCAGTCTGGAACTCCCTGAAGGCACAGGGATCGTGGACTCAGGAGGAGAAACTCCTTCCGATAAATATTCTGGAGTTAAGAGCAATATTCAATGCTCTTCTGGCTTGGCCTCAGTTAGCAACACTGAGGTTCATCAGATTTCAGTCGGATAATATCACGACTGTGGCTTACATCAACCATCAAGGGGGAACCAGGAGTTCCCTAGCGATGTTAGAAGTCTCAAAAATAATTCGCTGGGCAGAAACTCACTCTTGCCACCTGTCAGCAATCCATATCCCAGGCGTGGATAACCGGGAGGTGTATTTTATAAGTCGTCAGACTTTTCACCCGGGTGAGTGGGAACTCCATCCGGAGGTGTTTGCTCAATTGATTCATCGTTGGGGCAAACCAGAGTTGGATCTCATGGCGTCTCGCCAGAACGCCAAGCTTCCTTGTTACGGATCCAGGTCCAGGGACCCAGAAGCAACGCTGATAGATGCTCTAGCAGCGCCTTGGTTCTTCAACCTGGCTTATGTGTTTCCACCGTTTCCTCTGCTCCCTCGACTGATTGCCAAAATCAAACAAGAGAGAGCATCGGTGATTCTAATAGCGCCTGCGTGGCCACGCAGGACCTGGTATGCAGACCTAGTAGACATGTCATCCTTTCCACCATGGACTCTGCCTCTAAGACAGGACCTTCTAATACAAGGTCCTTTCAATCATCCAAATCTAATTTCTCTGAGACTGACTGCATGGAGATTGAACGCTTGATTCTATCAAAGCGTGGCTTCTCCGAGTCAGTTATTGATACCTTAATACAGGCACGAAAGCCTGTTACCAGGAAAATCTATCACAAGATATGGCGTACATATCTTTACTGGTGTGAATCCAAGAATTACTCATGGAGTAAGGTTAGGATTCCTAGGATATTGTCCTTTCTCCTAGAGGGTTTGGACAAAGGATTATCAGCTAGTTCCTGAAAGGGACAGATTTCTGCTCTGTCTATTCTTTTGCACAAGCGTCTGGCAGAAGTTCCAGACGTCCAGGCATTTTGTCAGGCTTTGGTTAGAATTAAGCCTGTGTTTAAACCTGTTGCTCCCCCCATGGAGCTTAAACTTGTTTCTTAAAGTTCTTCAAGGAGTTCCGTTTGAACCCCTTCATTCCATTGATATTAAGCTTTTATCTTGGAAAGTTCTGTTTTTGATGGCTATTTCCTCGGCTCGGAGAGTCTCTGAGCTATCTGCCTTACAATGTGATTCTCCTTATCTGATTTTTCATGCAGATAAGGTAGTTCTGCGTACCAAACCTGGGTTTTTACCTAAGGTGGTTTTTAACAAGAATATCAATCAAGAGATTGTTGTTCCATCATTGTGTCCTAATCCTTCTTCAAAGAAGGAACGTCTTTTACATAATCTGGACGTAGTCTGTGCCTTGAAGTTTTACTTACAAGCTACTAAAGTTTTTCGTCAAACGTCTTCCCTGTTTGTCATTTATTCTGGACAGAGGAGAGGTCAAAAGCTTCGGCAAACCTCTCTTTCCTTTTGGCTTCGGAGTATTATTAGCCTAGCCTATGAGACTGCTGGACAGCAGCCCCCTGAAAGAATTACAGCTCATTCTACTAGACCTGTGGCTTCCACCTGGGCCTTTAAAAATGAGGCCTTTGTTGAACAAATTTGCAAGGCCGCGACTTGGTCTTCGCTTCACACTTTTTCAAAATTTTACAAATTTGATACTTTTGCTTCTTCGGAGGCTGTTTTTGGGAGAAAGGTTCTTCAGGCAGTGGTTCCTTCCGCTTAATCCCTGCCTTGTCCCTCCCATCATCCGTGTACTTTAGCTTTGGTATTGGTATCCCATAAGTAATGGATGATCCGTGGACTGGATACACTTAACAAGAGAAAACATAATTTATGCTTACCTGATAAATTTATTTCTCTTGTGGTGTATCCAGTCCACGGCCCGCCCTGTCATTTTAAGGCAGGTCTAAAATTTAATTAAACTACAGTCACCACTGCACCCTATGGTTTCTCCTTTCTCTGTTTGTTTCGGTCGAATGACTTGATATGGCCAGTTAGGGGAGGAGCTATATAGCAGCTCTGCTGTGGGTGATCCTCTTGCAACTTCCTGTTGGGAAGGAGAATATCCCATAAGTAATGGATGATCCGTGGACTGGATACACCACAAGAGAAATAAATTTATCAGGTAAGCATAAATTATGTTTTTTTGGCACAAGTCCACGGCCCGCCCTATTCTTTTAGACAGGTTGTGGGTTATTGTAAACTTAAGACACCTCTGCATCTTGACTTTTCCTTTCTCTCCCTAACTTCGGTCAAATGACTGGAGTGGGAGGGAAGGGAGGAGCTACTTAACAGCTCTGCTGTGGTGCTCTTTTCCTCCTCCTGCTGACCAGGAGGTGAATATCCAATTAGTAATTAAGATGATCCGTGGACTCATCTTGTCAAAAAAGAAATACATTATCAGGTAAGCATAAATTTTCTTTTTTCTTCTGGCACCATTTATACCCTGATATTTCTCCTACTGTTCCTTGTTCCCTTGGCAGAATGACTGGGGGATGGGGGAAGTGGGAGAGGCATTTAAGCCTTTGCCTGGGGTGTCTTTGTCTCCTCCTGGTGGCCAGGTTCCGTATTTCCCAACAGTAAGGAATGATGCCGTGGACTCTCCTTATACAGAAGGAAATGACATTTTCTGGTAAGCATAATTTATGTTTTTCCCCTTTTTCCTCAATGTATTTGTCAGCTGTTATGCATTTTCTATTATATCAAGTTAATTTCTTTCTTATAGTGGTGAGAGTCTGAGTCCTTACTGTTGTGAATTCATCACCTGGCCACCAGGAGGAGGCAAAGACACCCTACCCCTAGAGCTTCCCTTATCCTCCCAGTATTTTCTTTGCCTAGTTGAGGGATATTCATCCCATATCTACCTCATAGATCAGTGCCTTGAAGAGACGGGCTGTGCAATTATTATTATACTTTATTTATATAGCGCCAACAAATTCTGCAGTACTGTCCATTGGTTCAAAAAAAATAAGTACAACTATGATACAATATTTTTAAGAAACAGGACAAAATTTATCAAACACATACTAGAGGGCCCTATTCCTGTGGGAGTTTACAATTTAAAAATGGTAGGAGGTGGGGACTGCAAGGGTGAGAATTATGTCAGTACAGTGTTACATGAGGGCAGTTATTGGGTAAGTGGAATTCATTTGTAACTGAGTTGGGTGGTAGGCTTCCTTACTCAAAAATGTCTTTAGGGTGCGTTTAAAGGGGACAGATTAGGGGAAAGTTGGACAGTGTGAGGAAGTGCATTCCTGTGGGTTGGTGCCGCACAAGAGAAGTCCTGCAGTCTTGCATGCAAGGAGTTGATGGTAGAAGATGCAAAGAGCAGGTTCTTGTTTGACCTTTATTGGGCGGGCTGAAGTATATTGGTTGATTAGTGAGGACAGGTAGTGGGGGGGGGCAGCATTGCTAAGGGCTTTGTAGGTTAGAGTGAGAATTTTGCATTTAATTCTGCTTTGAATGGGGAGTCCGTGAAGGGACTTATAGATGGGGCAGCAGATCGGCAGGAAAGGTGGATTAGTATGGCAGAGGCATTTAGGATGTATTGAAGGGAATTACCAGGGTGAGGATTAGTTGCTTAGTGGTGTCAGCGCTCAGAAACATGAATTTTGGAGATATTGCTTAGGATGAAGAGAGCAATTGCATGTGGGACAGATTGGAGTCAAGTGTAACTCAGAAGCAGCGGACTTGGGGTTATGGGGAGATAGTGATGCCGCAAACAGTGATAAAAAAGTCAGAGATTGGAGTAGAGCTAGAGGGGGGATTAGAAGGAGTTCAATCTTGGACATGTTAATCTTAAGGTGGTTAGGTGCTATCCAGTAAGAAATGCTAGATAAGCAGTTGCTGACATGAGAAAGGACAGAAGGAGAGGGGTAGATCTGAGTCATCAGCATAGAGGTAATATTTGAAGCGATAGCTGTTGATAAGTTTCGCAAACAAAAGATCTCAGCAGCACCATGTACTTTGCTCCTTGCTTTATTCTTCTATATAAAAAAATAAAATCAACAACGTTTCGGGGGTTACTCCTTAATCATGTTTTATGAAAAGTTTAAATCACATGTCCCAATTTAAACCCTTTACAGAATAAAAAAGAGGCTGCAAATAGTTAACCCTGTCTTGTAGAGCCACCTATTCATTAAACGCTATTCAAAATACAATACCATTTTCTTAAAGGAACAGTCTAGTCCAAAATAAACTTTTACGATTCAGATAGGGCATGTTATTTGAAACAACTGTCCAATTTACTTTTTTTTTTATTTTTTAAATGGTTTTTATTGAGTTTGAATTCGAGGCACACAAAGCAAAGTAAAGCTGACAATGCTAAGAGTACATACAATGAGAGAATTGACATCTTGAACAAGAGAAGAAAAAAAAAATAAGATAACACCGTTAGTACAATAATTCTCAATATTCAATGGCTAAAAAATAAATCTAAAGGAGAGACAGCATTTAGCCTGTATGCCAGCAATACTGTTGGCCTTCTATAATGATCATGGGGTCACATGTGGACCTTCTATATAGTATTTGTTTTAGCAGAAGGTGTTCTAATACTTATGGATCTCTAATGATTTAACCTCAGTTTTAATATGTAAGAGAACCTGTGTAATTAGGCTAATAAACTTATCAAACTATGATTCAAATAATAAACTTTGTGAGATAGTCCAATGACTGTGTATGTATTTTTAAACATAGGTCTATTAACTATGTGCATGTATTTAAGTATAATTCATTTCTTGGGCCACTAACTGTGTTAATTAATTGGCAGGGGAAGCAGTCCATGAAGCTAGAGACACTTCTGAACTCTATATTTGTAAAAGTTAAGTACAGTCACTCTTTTAGTCCTAAGGAGTATAAGTAGTGATGTTGCGAACCTAAAAATTTGCGAAGTTCCGCAAAAGTTCACAACCGGGCGAACCGCCATAGACTTCAATAGCCAGGCGAATTTTAAAACCCACAGGTACTCTTTCTGGCCACAATAGTGATGGAAAAGTTGTTTCAAGGGGACTAACACCTGGACTGTGGCATGCCGGAGGGGGATCCATGGCAAAACTCCCATGGAAAATTACATAGTTGATGCAGAGTCTGGTTTTAATCCATAAAGGGTATAAATCACCTAACATTCCTAAATTGTTTGTTATAACGTGCTTTAAAACATCAGGTATGATGTATCGATCAGGTAGTGTAAGGGTTATGCCCACTTCACAGTGCGCAGTGTAGGTGATATACCTGCCCTGTGACCATGCTTTGCAGACCAGGTATCAGTGGTCAGATGGACCCTTGCCCCAACACTGTGTGCCAGACATGCAATTATAGCAGACTTATATGGCTTTGGCGTTGCTTTTTGGTAATTAGAAGGCTGCTAAATGCCACTGCGCACCACACGTGTTTTATGCCCAGCAGTGAAGGGGTTAATTAGGGAGCATGTAGGCAGCTTGTAGAGTTCATTTTAGCTTAAGTGTAGTGTAGTAGACAACCCAAAGTATTGATCTAGGCCCATTTTGGTATATTTCATGCCACCATTTCACCTCCAAATGCGATCAAATTTAAAAAAAACTTAAATTTTTTCGCAATTTTAGGTTTCTCACTGAAATTATTTACAAACAGCTTGTGCAATTATGGCACAAATGGTTGTAAATGCTTCTCTGGGATCCCCTTTGTTCAGAAATAGCAGACATATATGACTTTGGCTTTGCTTTCTGGTAATTAGAAGGCCGCTAAATGCTGCTGCGCATCACACGTGTATTATGGCTAGCAGTGAAGGGGTTAATTAGGTAGTTTGTAGGGAGCTTGCAGGGTTAATTTTAGCTTTAGTGTAGAGATCAGCCTCCCACCTGACACATCAGACCCCTGATTCCTCCCAAACAGCTCCCTCCCCTCCCCCACCCCACAATTGTCCCCGCCATCTTAAGTACTGGCAGAAAGTCTGCCAGTACTAAAATAAAAGTTTTTTACATTTGTTTTTATTTTTTTTAGCATATTTACATATGCTGTGGTGTAGCATCCCCCCTTAGCCCCCAACCTCCCTGATCCCCCCCAAAACAGCTCTCTAATCCTGATCTTGATAAAGGCTATTCTTAGCTGAAACGCGTAGATTATACTACTAAGCTCCCAGTTCTAAAGACAAGGCTAATAGATCTCCCAGGACCATTATCAGTAATGCACTAACATATACAGGTGCAAACTGAATTGGTAGGAGATTGTTATATCCCACTCCCAGAACCAATTCTGAATATAGATAGAAGCGGTAGGAGACGGGAAATCAACGGACAATTTTGAAAAAGTGCGCGCACTCATCACACTTTGCAAGGATTGGATAAAGACTCGATACATCACAAACAGACTGTAAGCGGACCAGTCGGTCTAAGCATTGAATGCAACTAAGTAGCTTCTAAGAGTAAGTACACGAGTAATACCAACAGCTCTGAAGCCGAAGAAACAACAGTGAGTATCAATTGAAGCCACAACATAGCTACCACTTGGAATACAAAACAAATTACATCTTGAAATAACTGCTCATCTATCGATAGAATTGAATAGTTCAAATATTTGTACTCAAATACATCACGATACAGACCTGGACATTATATATCCGTTATTCACACGTTGAAGAAAAGAGTCAAAATTAATGGACTAACGTAATACTTATAATTCATTGAAAACTAGAATATATATATTGAGAGTATTGAGCATTGTGTAAAACATCACAAGTGCTTACCATTTACTATAGGCTTGTACCATTTAATATATGACCAGTAATATCAAATTTTGATACGCCTTAATCATTAGATGAATGTATCTATATGTTTTTTTATATAGCTATAAATAACTTAACATCGAATTGTTGGGGACACCGGTGTCTATAGTTTTTAATAATTCTAGTATTTTCCGAGATATTTGAATGTCAATTTCTTTTTAATATTTAATATTTTTATTTTTATGTACATAATAAATTCATTTATATTTATCACTGGTAATATATTCTTTATTTTGCAAGTACAATTAGAGTGAACATTGGGTCCGTAGGTCTAAATACCTCTGAACTTCAGATTCTAATTTAGATTACCCCGATCTAGGTTTATAACATTCAGTTAAGAAATAACTTGCACAACAAGTTTTTTAGTACATAGTACCTACAATATATATTTTTAAAGAATTCACATTCACAGTACAAATACTCACTGTATAGCCACATTCACAGTCAGCCTTTTTGGGGCGCCCCTAACAACACGCCACTTTCTAGCTCTCTAACCCTCCCCATCTGCCTTATTGGCGGCCATCTTGGGTACTGGCAGCTGTCTGCTATTATTTCACAGTCAAAAAAGTGTTGTTTTTTTTTTTTAAATGTACACTACTGTTACACCAGATATGAGTGGTGGCACTGGGCAAGTGGGAACAGTATACGCTGTGACCCTGACACACACGCTGGCAGGCAGGCAACTGCAAATAGATTACACAGGAAAAAAAAAAATGCAGACTGATGTTATAGCCCTAAAAAGGGCTTTTTGGGGTGCTGTCCTTACAGCAGAGATCAGATGAGTCCTTCAGGACTGCAGTGGACACTGAATACACTAGCCTAGCTATCGATTTCCCTATTAAATGAGCAGCAGCTACACTGTCCCTCCTCTCACTAAGAATGCAGCTTCCAAATGAATCTAAAATGGATGCTGTCCAGGAGGTGGGAGGGTCTGGGAAGGAGGGTCTGCTGCTGATTGGCTGTAATGTGTCTTCTGACTGTGAGGTAGAGGGTCAAAGTTTACTCAATGATAAAGAATAGGGGGCGGATCGAACATCGCATATGTTCGCCCGCCGCGGCGAACACGAACATGCTATGTTCACCGGCGAACTATTCGCGACATCACTAAGTATAAGCAATCTGTGTAAGATATAACCAGTGGATTATATAGGTGCATAAATTATAAAGTTAAGCAAACAATATGTTGGGAGAGTTACATATATTGCTAAGTATGGAGAGATTTCTTCAAGAGGTATCATAAGAGGTAAATTAAATGATTATTCCACATTATGTGGCCAAAATAGCACTTTTTCAAATACATAGACATCTAGGGTTTTCTAACATCCTACCATAGAGGATACACTCTGTTCAGTCATTGCAGCTGTCATTGTAAAAATGTAGGTTTAATTGATCACACATAGCAATAATTAACTTAGCAGTACATGCTAATATTAAATCATAGATCTCCATGTACCGAAAATGAACTAAATTGATTAAGTGCTGAACTCACAAAGGTACATAAAGCGATAAGTGGGTCTGTGATCACATAAACATTGTACACATAAGGAACTGTAAATAAGAACTCAAGTAAACATTCATGGATTTGTCCTTAAATTAAGCTAGATATGTACAAATTGAATAAACCGTATTATGCAAACCTAAGTACCCCTTTAGGATAAGCAGATGTAGGAGTTAGCGATGAGAAAATAAACAGTGATGTCCTAAAATAAAGATAAGCTGTTAGACTTGCCTTGTAGTAAATACATCTAAACTAAGCAGGCTGTTACACATCCTATAAGCACAGACTAGGGTTGTGCAGAGGGACGGTTTTGAAAAGAAAAATGGAATGCATAGGAGTCTTTTAAAGGGAGTCTCATATTTACCCCACACCGGTTCTTATTAAAGGGACACTGTACCCAAAAATTTTGTTTTGTAATTCAGAAAGAGCATGCAATTTTAAGCAACTGTCTAATTTACTCCTATTATCAATTTTTCTTCGTTCTCTTGCTATCATTATTTGAAAAAGAAGGCATCTAAGCTTTTTTTTGGTTTCAGTACTCTGGACAGCACTTTTTTATTGTTGGATGAATTTATCCACCAATCAGCAAGGACAACCCAGGTTGTTCACAAAAATGGGCCGGCATCTAAACTTACATTCTTGCATTTCAAATAAAGATACCAAGAGAATGAAGAAAAATTGATAATAGGAGTAAACTAGAAAGTTGCTTAAAATTTCATGCTCAATCTGAATCACAAAAGAATTTTTTTGGGTACAGTGTCCCTTTAAGGAACAGTAGCTCCCTGATATGCTGGGTTGATCGCCGGGTTCCCAGGGAAGTAGCGACAGTTCCATATAGCGGGAGACTTTGGGGAGCATCAGGATCGCTGAGGTAATTCTTTTTGCGACCATATCGCTTCCTGGGTTTGGAATGAATGTTGAATGAGAGGTCCCTTGCGTGCATAGTCCTTAGACGAGATCTGTGTTGTGCTAAGGATCAGGGAAAACTTCAAAGCCACTCCTGGGTCAGATGATCGGCTAACTCCAGCTTCAGGGTAAGAGATCTTATAGAGCTGAATCGCAGCAATATTAGGCTCAAGTCCCTCACTTTTTTTGCTAGTCACGCGGTTGGAGTTAAGCTTCTCAGGGGTGTCCGTTGACTCTGTGTGCTGTAACTCCCTGCTGCCAATCTCCAGAGAGGAAACTTCTTCCCGTGTAGTTGCGTAATCATCTGTATCAGTCCCCGAGCCTTTCAAGTCAGAGCCCAGTGTTTCGGTCTCTTGTATACTGGCTGGCAATAACTTCTCCGGTTGGTGCGGAGGAGGGGAGAAGATTGCCATCATTATTTCCTCCAGTCTCTGAGCATGCTCCTGTAGTATCGCTTTCAACTGCGTGATAAAAAAAAGACATCCTCCATTTTTACTGAGTGTTTTTGCATGTAGGAGACAGCTTAGGGGTACTTTATGTTTAACCTTAATTTACTGCACCTATCTAGTCAAGCTGTGCACTCAAGGCACAGCTAGTTTGGGGACGGTGTTAAGGCTTCAGGTATAGGGGAAGGCCTCAAAATTAGTAGTCCGGTACTGAGGGCTATTAAGCCACGTCGCAATCCAAAAACCTATATATCTCAGATCAGGACCCCAACAGATAAACTTCTCCACTATTTTGAGTAGGATATTTCCACTTCTCCTTCACAGAATTAATGAATTATAGAGAGAGCTTAAGGAGCTGAAGCTCAGTGCGACCATTAAGATGGCCGCCTCCCCGGAAGTCCCCCAATTTACTTTTATCACCAATTTTGCTTTGTTCTCTTGCTTAGTTGAAACTAAAATAATGGGGCAGTTTGTAGATGCTTATATACAAGGTAATCACAGAGGTAAAAAAGTGTATTAATATAACTGTGTTGGTTATGCAAAACTAGGGAATGAGTAATTAAGGGATTATCTATCTTTTAAAACAATTAAAATTCTGGTGTAGACTGTCCCTTTAACAGTCCATTCGTGATGTTGACCTACCAACTAACAATATTCCATAATGATATCTTAAAATCTTAATCTCACATCAAAAAGTAGTGTTCAACTGCTATATAGGTTATTCCTAAAAAGACACAATATCTCTTAAAAAAATGGTGACCAATCTATTCCCTTGTTCATGCCATTGGGGATCAAAGTATTTAAATGAAAAATCCAAAAAGTTTCCCTTCTCTTTAGCAACTGTTCCCTGTTACCCCTCTGTCTATGAGGTTTAATTTGTTCAATAATTTGGAAGCGTAATCATACAGTTACATTTTTTATCAGTGACAAATTTAGGACTCCTGTATTCTATACAGTCCCTAAGATTCACAAAGATCCAATATGACCTCCAGGCCATCCAATTGTGGGGATGTCAGTACATTTGGATAACATTTTGAGACCTTTTGTAGAAAAAGCTAATTCTTATTTGAAAGACACAGGTGAGTTTCTTAATGAGATCGTTGAACTACCATTACAACATAGTAAATGTATATTGTTTACCCTAGATGTCAATAATCTTTACACTTCAATAGCCCATACTAGTGGTATGGGAGCAGTTGAAGAAACTCTATTTAATAGTACTCAGTACTCATCTAATCAATATCAGTGTTTGAAATTATACTTTATTGTAATACTTTTTTATTTCAAGAACAGTTTTACCTGCTAGTACATGGGACAGCTATGGGTTCCAATGGCATCTCAAATTACTCAAACATTTTTATGACTGCATTTGAAGAACATTTTGTTTATGAACATCATTTATTCAGACAATGTGGCACAACCTAGTGGCACTAAATTGATGATGTCTTTGGAATTTGTGTAGGCAACGTTGGAAACCTTTTGGAATTTGTAGGAGATCTAAATATGGTTATGGAGAATAAAAAAAATTAAATTACATAGAGGGAAATGAGTATAGACTTTTTGGATGTAAAAATGTAAAAGACACAGGGGTATTTAAAAAATGACTTGTTTAACGGGACAGTCAAGTCCAAAATAAACTTTCATGATTCAAATAGGGCATATAATTTTAAAGAACTTTCCAATTTACTTTTATCACCAATTTTGCTTTGTTCTCTTGGTTTTCTTATTTGAAAGCTAAACCTAGGAGGCTCATATGCTAATCTCTTAGACCTTGAAGGCTGCATCTAATCTAAAGGCATTTTGACCGTTTTTCACCACTAGAGGGCATTAGTTCATGTGTGTCATATAGATAATATTGAGCTCACACACGTGAAGTTACCTTGGAGTCAGCACTTATTGGCTAAACTGCATGTCTGCCAAAAGAACTGAAATAAGGAGGCTTAGATACAAGGTAATTACAGAGGTAAATTGTGTATTATTATATCTGTTGGTTATGCAAAACTGGGGAATAGGTAATAAAGGGATTATCTATTTTTTTAAACAACATTTTGGTGTTGACTCTACCTTTAAGAAATCCACAGATTATAATAGTTAATTACATTTTGAAAGTGCCCATTACCCTTACCTAGAAGTCAACTCCTTAGATTTAGGAGAATAGTTAGATTTAGGAGAATAGTAAATATGGTTAAACACAAACTCAATGAGATGGGCCAACAGCCTTTGGTAAGGGGATATCCTAAGACAATAAATGATAACAGTATTAAGGAAATTATTGATATTGAAATGAGTGAAACATTGATCCAATCTAGAACACCCAAGAAACAGATGGATAGGGTTTTGTTTATATCACAATGTTTTAATCAAAGTGAACAAATAGCTAAAATCAGAACCAGAAAACATTGGTGTATTGTAAAATATAGTAAACCTACCATTAAAGTTTTCCAAAATGCACAGATGAAGGCATACAAACGTTCTCCCTCCTTGAGGGATAAACTCATTAGGGCTGGTAAAGGCTCTAGTAAGCGTAACAATGTTGGGTATATCACTTTACAAAACTATGGTTGTTTCCACTGTTTGGGATGCATAAATTACAGTAGTGTAATCAAGGGAAATATTTTTTTTCATTCCATGTCTGGCAAAAAATATAACATTAATGGATATTTCACTTGCAGTACAGATTATGCAATTTATCGAATTTAATGCCCATGTGGCAAAATTTACATAGGGGAGATGACTGCATAATTGAGCATAAGGCCAATATAAGAGCTAAGAGCGAGGATGCTCCAGTGGCACATTATTTTGTTGGCACAACATAGTCTATCCCAATCATGTTTTTTAGGAATAACCTATGTAGGATTTTAACACTATTTTTTTATGTGAAATTAAGATCTTAAAATATAATTATGGAATATTGTTAGTTGGTTGGTAAACAATATGAATGGAATAGCTATTGAATAGCGTGTATTGAATAGGTGGGTACACAGAGAGCTACTGAGCAATTAATGAGTGGTGTTTTAAGATTGAAATCCAAAACAGGGTTTACTATTTACAGCCTCTTTGTGATTTTGTAAATTGGGACATGTGTGTTAAACCTTTTATACAACATGATTAAGGGGTAATCCCCAAAACGTCACTATTTGTATTTTTGTATATGGAAGAATAAAGCAAGGAGCAAAGTACCTGCTGCTGCTGAAATCTTTTATTTGCTGTTGGTATGATTTGTATTTTTGTATATGGAAGAATAAAGCAAGGAGCAAAGTACCGGCTGCTGCTGAAATCTTTTATTTGCTATTGACAGCATTCACAGGATTTAAGTGGAAGTGCTGAAATATATTGTCCAGTGAAGAAATATAGAGAAGAATAGAGAACCTAGGACAAGATAAGATAAGTCACCGCCAGCAAATGAGACAGAAAATGACCTTTCTTTTGCCAGCAAATGAGACAGAAAATGACCTTTCTTTTGCATGATGTACCGAGTCCACGGATTCATCCTAATTTGTGGGATATTGTCCTTCCTGACAGGAGGTAGCAAAGAGAGCACCACAACAGAGCTGTCTATATAGCCCCCCCTTAACTACACACCCAGTCATTCTCTTTGCTGGCTCTAAGCAGGAAGAGTAAAGAGAAGAGGTGTTAAACTGTTAGTTTTATTTTATCTTCAATCAAGTGTTTGTTATTTTTAAATGGTACCAGTGTTGTACTATTTACTCTCAGGCAGGACATAGATGAAGATTTCTGCCTGGAGGATGATGATCTTAGCATTTGTAACTAAGGTCCACTGCTGTTCCCACAGAAGCTGAGGAGTACAGGAAAACTTCACTATGAGGAACGGTTTCTTGCTATACAGCAATGAGGTATGTTCAGTCATATTTTCTGCAGAGACTGTGTTAACTCAGAAAGACTGACAGTGTCCCCATTAGGGGAAGGGGAAGCAGTAATCCTAGTGTTATCAGAGGTTTTTACTAGCTTGCATAAAGGGTTAATTTTTTGTGGGCACTCCGTTTGTTATGTGAATTTGGGACAAACGTTTTTGTGTCTGGGAGTAACATTTTCTGTTTTATGGGACATTTGCTTGAGGGTTCTTTGGGGTTGCTTATAACCCACATGGCTTTCAGGCAGGGTTTGTTAGTTTTGTGTAGGCCCCAGCAACATCGAGTGAGGTGGGCGGGGCCTACATTTACAAGCAGCAAGCAACTTCTGAGGTCCTGATAATCTTCTGAGGGACTCATTGAAGCTTTAAACCCCATATTATCGCTTCCTAAGGGCAAGTAGGGCCACAGCAGAGCTGTGGCAAGGTGCTTTAGGGAGTTTTAACTGGTTTTAGACATATTTCAATCCGTTTTCTTCATTTGGGGGTTTATTGCTCATTAACTTGTGGTGCAATCATTCTAAAGCTTAGTGGGTACACTGTTAAAATTTCAGAAAAATTGAATCAATTTTAACCTGTTTTGCAGTTTGTGTATGCCTTTTTTTCTCTTAAAGGCACAGTACCGTTTTTGCAAATTGTGTTTTTTTCATTAAATAAAGTGTTTTCCAAGCTTGCTTGCTTTTTTACTAGTCTGTTAAACATGTCTGACACTGAGGAAACTCATTGTTCAATTTGTTTAGAAGCCATTGTGGAACCCCCTCTTAGAATGTGTCCCACTTGTACTGATTTGTCTATAAATTGCAAACAGCATATTTTGACTTATAAAAGTTTGGTATTAGATGATTCTCAGACAGAAGGAAATCAGGTTTTGCCATCTAGTTCTCCCCAAGTGTCACAACCAGTAACGCCCACACAAGCGACGCCAAGTACTTCTAGAGCGTCTAATCCTTTCACCTTGCAAGATATGGCTTCAGTTATGAATACTACCCTCACAGAGGTTTTATCTAAGCTGCCTGGGTTGCAAGGGAAGCGCAGTAGCTCTGGGTTAAGAACAAATGCTGAGCCTTCTGACGCTTTAGTAGCCATATCCGATATTCCCTCACAATGTTCTGAAGTAGGGATGAGGGATTTGCTGTCTGAGGGAGAGATTTCTGATTCAGGAAAGATGTTCTCTCAGACAGATTCAGATATGACGGCATTTAAATTTAAGCTAGAGCACCTCCGCTTATTGCTCAGGGAGGTTTTAGCTACTCTGGATGATTGTGACCCTATTGTAGTTCCAGAGAAATTGTGTAAAATGGACAAATATTTAGAGGTTCCTGTTTACACTGATGTGTTTCCGGTCCCTAAGAGGATTTCAGACATTGTTACTAAGGAGTGGGATAAACCAGGTATTCTGTTCTCTCCCCCTCCTGTTTTTAAGAAAATGTTTCCCATTTCTGACACCATAAAGGACTCATGGCAGACGGTCCCTAAGGTGGAGGGAGCTATTTCTACCCTGGCTAAGTGTACAACTATACCTATTGAAGACAGTTGTGCTTTCCTATGGATAAGAAATTAGAGGGTCTCCTAAAGAAAATTTTTGTACATCAAGGTTTTATTCTTCAACCTATAGCATGCATTGTTCCTGTAACCACTGCAGCTGCCTTTTGGTTTGAGGCTCTAGAAGAGGCTCTTCAGATGGAGACCCCACTAGATGATATTTTGGACAGAATTAAGGCTCTTAAGTTGGCTAATTCTCTTATTACAGACGCCGCTTTTCATCTTGCTAAATTAGCGGCTAAGAATTCAGGTTTTGCCATTTTAGCGCACAGAGCATTTTGGCTTAAGTCCTGGTCAGCTGATGTGTCATTTAAATCTAAGCTTTTGTCCATCCCTTTCAAAGGTAAGACCCTATTCGGGCCTGCATTGAAAGAGATCATTTCAGACATTACTGGAGTGAAGGGTCATAACCTCCCTCAGTATAAGTCAAATAAGACAAGGACCAAACAAAATAATTCCTTTCGAAACTTCAAGAGTGGTCCCTCTACCTCTTCCCCTGCTGCAAAGCAAGAGGGGAACTTTGCTCAATCCAAGCCAACCTGGAGACCTAATCAGTCTTGGAATAAGGGTAAACAGGCCAAAAAGCCTGCTGCTGCCACTAAGTCAGCATGAAGGGGTAGCCCCCGATCCGGGACCGGATCTAGTAGGGGGCAAACTCTCTCGTTGCTCAGGCCTGGGCAAGAGACGTTCAGGATTCCTGGGCAGTAGAAATTGTAACCCAGGGATACCTTCTAGATTTCAAGGATTCCCTTCCAAGGGGGAGGTTCCATATTTCTCAATTGTCTGTAAACGCGACAAAAAGAGAGGAGTTCTTACACTGTGTAGAAGACCTTTTTACCATGGGAGTGATCTGCCCAGTTCCAAAAGCAGAACAGGGGCAGGGGTTCTACTCCAATCTGTTTATAGTTCCCAAAAAGGAGGGAACCTTCAGACCAATTCTGGATCTCAAGATTCTAATCCAATTCCTAAGAGTTCCATCTTTCAAGATGGAGACCATTCGGACTATCTTACCATTGATCCAGGAGGGTCACTATATGACCACCGTGGACTTAAAGGATGCGTATCTGCACATTCCTATCCACAAAGATCATCACCAGTTCCTCAGGTTCGCCTTTCTGGACAAGCATTATCAGTTTGTGGCTCTTCCTTTTGGGTTGGCCATGTCGCCGCAAATCTTCACGAAGGTGCTAGGGTCCCTTCTGGCGGTTCTAAGGCCACGGGGCATAGCAGTGGCGCCTTATCTAGACGACATTCTAATTCAAGCGTCGTCCTTCCAACTAGCCAAGTCTCACACGGACTTAGTTTTGGCCTTTCTAAGGTCTCACGGGTGGAAAGTGAACGTAAAAAAGAGTTCTCTTTCCCCCCTCACAAGAGTTTCATTTCTAGGGACTCTGATAGACTCGGTGGACATAAAAATATTTCTGATGGAGGTCAGGAAATCAAAGATTTTGTCAACCTGTCGAGCTCTTCATTCCATTCCACGGCCGTCAGTGGCTCAGTGTATGGAGGTAATCGAACTAATGGTAGCGCCAATGGACATAGTTCCGTTTGCTCGCTTGCATCTCAGACCACTGCAACTATGCATGCTCAATCAGTGGAATGGGGATTATGTGGATTTATCTCCTCAGATAAATCTGGATCAAGAGACCAGAGACTCTCTTCTTTGGTGGTTGTCACAGGATCATCTGTCCCAGGGATTGTGTTTCCGCAGGCCAGAATGGGTTATAGTGACGACAGATGCCAGTCTTCTGGGCTGGGGTACAGTCTGGAATTCCTTGAAAGCTCAGGGTTTGTGGACTCGGGAGGAGGCTCTCCTACCGATAAATATTCTGGAATTAAGAGCGATATTCAAGGCTCTCCAGGCATGGCCTCAGCTGGCTTCTGCCAGATTCATCAGGTTTCAGTCGGACAACATCACGACTGTGGCTTATATCAATCATCAGGGCGGAACAAAAAGTTCCTTAGCGATGATAGAGGTCTCAAGGATAATCCAATGTGCAGAGGCTCACTCTTGCCATCTGTCAGCGATCTATATCCCAGGTGTAGATAACTGGGAGGCAGATTTTCTAAGTCATCAAACTTTTCATCCGGGGGAGTGGGAACTCCATCCGGAGGTGTTTGCTCAGCTGGTTTGGCTATGGGGCACACCAGAGTTGGATCTGATGGCGTCTCGTCAGAACACCAAACTTCCTCGTTACGGCTCCAGGTCAAGGGATCCTCAGGCTTTACTGATAGATGCTCTAGCAGTACCCTGGTCATTCAACCTGGCTTATGTGTTTCCATCTTTCCCTCTCCTTCCACGTCTGATTGCCAGAATCAAACAGGAGAGAACATCAGTGATTTTGATAGCACCTGCGTGGCCACGCAGGACTTGGTATGCAGACCTAGTGGACATGTCATCCCTTCCACCATGGTCTCTGCCATTGAGACAGGACCTTCTGATTCAAGGTCCATTCAAGCATCCAAATCTAATTTCTTTCATGTAATTAACAAGAGTCCATGAGCTAGTGACGTATGGGATATACATTCCTACCAGGAGGGGCAAAGTTTCCCAAACCTTAAAATGCCTATAAATACACCCCTCACCACACCCACAAATCAGTTTTACAAACTTTGCCTCCAAGGGAGGTGGTGAAGTAAGTTTGTGCTAGATTCTACGTTGATATGCGCTCCGCAGCAAGTTGGAGCCCGGTTTTCCTCTCAGCGTGCAGTGAATGTCAGAGGGATGTGAGGAGAGTATTGCCTATTGAATGCAGTGATCTCCTTCTACGGGGTCTATTTCATAAGGTTCTCTGTTATCGGTCGTAGAGATTCATCTCTTACCTCCCTTTTCAGATCGACGATATACTCTTATATTTACCATTTCCTCTACTGATTCTCGTTTCAGTACTGGTTTGGCTTTCTACAAACATGTAGATGAGTGTCCTGGGGTAAGTAAGTCTTATTTTCTGTGACACTCTAAGCTATGGTTGGGCACTTTATTTATAAAGTTCTAAATATATGTATTCAAACATTTATTTGCCTTGACTCAGAATGTTCAACTTTCCTTATTTCCAGACAGTCAGTTTCATATTTGGGATTATGCTTTAATTATCATATTTTTTCTTACCTCAAAAATTTGACTTTTTTCCCTGTGGGCTGTTAGGCTCGCGGGGGCTGAAAATGCTTCATTTTATTGCGTCATTCTTGGCGCGGACTTTTTTGGCGCAAAAATTCTTTTCCGTTTCCGGCGTCATACGTGTCGCCGGAAGTTGCGTCATTTTTGACGTTATTTTGCGCCAAAAGTGTCGGCGTTCCGGATGTGGCGTCATTTTTTGGCGCCAAAAGCATTTAGGCGCCAAATAATGTGGGCGTCTTATTTGGCGCCAAAAAATATGGGCGTCGCTTTTGTCTCCACATTATTTCAGTCTCATTTTTCATTTGCTTCTGGTTGCTAGAAGCTTGATGTTTGGCATTTTTTTCCCATTCCTGAAACTGTCTTATAAGGAATTTGATCTATTTTGCTTTATATGTTGTTTTTTCTCTTACATATTGCAAGATGTCTCACGTTGCATCTGAGCCAGAAGATACTACAGGAAAACCTCTGCCTGCTGGATCTACCAAAGCTAAGTGTATCTGCTGTAAACTTTTGGTAGCTATTCCTCCAGCTGTTGTTTGTATTAAATGTCATGACAAACTTGTTAATGCAGATAATATTTCCTTTAGTGATGTACCATTGCCTGTTGCAGTTCCCTCAACATCTAAGGTGCAGAATGTTCCTGATAACATAAGAGATTTTGTTTCTGAATCCATAAAGAAGGCTTTGTCTGTTATTTCTCCTTCTAGTAAACGTAAAAAGTCTTTTAAATCTTCTCTCTCTACAGATGAATTTTTAAATGAACACCATCATTCTGATTCTTTGGACTCTTCTGGTTCAGAGGATTCTGTCTCAGAGATTGATGCTGATAAATCTTCATATTTATTTAAGATGGAATTTATTCGCTCTTTACTTAAAGAAGTACTAATTGCTTTAGAAATAGAGGATTCTAGTCCTCTTGATACTAATTCTATACGTTTGGATAAGGTTTTTAAAGCTCCTGCGGTTATTCCAGAAGTCTTTCCTGTTCCTAATGCTATTTCTGCAGTAATTGCTAAGGAATGGGATAAATTGGGTAATTCATTTACTCCTTCTAAACGTTTTAAGCAATTATATCCTGTTCCGCCTGACAGGTTAGAATTTTGGGACAAAATCCCTAAAGTTGATGGGGCTATTTCTACCCTTGCTAAACGTACTACCATTCCTACATCAGATGGTACCTCGTTTAAGGATCCTTTAGATAGAAAAATTGAATCTTTTCTAAGAAAAGCTTATCTATGTTCAGGTAATCTTCTTAGACCTGCTATATCATTGGCTGATGTTGCTGCAGCTTCAACTTTTTGGTTGGAAACTCTAGCGCAACAAGTAACAAATCGTGATTCTCATGATATTATTATTCTTCTCCAGCATGCTAATAATTTCATCTGTGATGCCATTTTTGATATTATTAGAGTTGATGTTAGATTTATGTCTCTGGCTATCTTAGCCAGAAGAGCTTTATGGCTTAAGACTTGGAATGCTGATATGGCTTCTAAATCAACTCTACTTTCCATTTCTTTCCAGGGAAACAAATTATTTGGTTCTCAGTTGGATTCTATTATTTCAACTGTTACTGGTGGGAAAGGAACTTTTTTACCACAGGATAAAAAGTCTAAAGGTAAAAACAGGGCTAACAATCGTTTTCGTTCCTTTCGTTTCAACAAAGAACAAAAGCCTGATCCTTCGTCCTCAGGAGCAGTTTCAGTTTGGAAACCATCTCCAGTCTGGAATAAATCCAAGCCTGCTAGAAAGGCAAAGCCTGCTTCTAAGTTCACATGAAGGTACGGCCCTCATTCCAGTTCAGCTGGTAGGGGGCAGGTTACGTTTTTTCAAAGAAATTTGGATCAATTCTGTTCACAATCTTTGGATTCAGAACATTGTTTCAGAAGGGTACAGAATTGGTTTCAAGATGAGACCTCCTGCAAAGAGATTTTTTCTTTCCCATGTCCCAGTAAATCCAGTGAAAGCTCAAGCATTTCTGAATTGTGTTTCAGATCTAGAGTTGGCTGGAGTAATTATGCCAGTTCCAGTTCCGGAACAGGGGATGGGGTTTTATTCAAATCTCTTCATTGTACCAAAGAAGGAGAATTCCTTCAGACCAGTTCTGGATCTAAAATTATTGAATCGTTATGTAAGGATACCAACGTTCAAGATGGTAACTGTAAGGACTATATTGCCTTTTGTTCAGCAAGGGAATTATATGTCCACAATAGATTTACAGGATGCATATCTGCATATTCCGATTCATCCAGATCATTATCAGTTCCTGAGATTCTCTTTTCTAGACAAGCATTACCAATTTGTGGCTCTACCGTTTGGCCTTGCTACAGCTCCAAGAATTTTCACAAAGATTCTCGGTGCCCTTCTGTCTGTAATCAGAGAACAGGGTATTGTGGTATTTCCTTATTTGGACGATATCTTGGTACTTGCTCCGTCTTTACATTTAGCAGAGTCTCATACGAATCGACTTGTGTTGTTTCTTCAAGATCATGGTTGGAGGATCAATTTACCAAAAAGTTCTTTGATTCCTCAAACAAGGGTAACCTTTCTGGGTTTCCAGATAGATTCAGTGTCCATGACTTTGTCTTTAACAGACAAGAGACGTCTAAAATTGATTACAGCCTGTCGAAACCTTCAGTCTCAATCATTCCCTTCGGTAGCCTTATGCATGGAAATTCTAGGTCTTATGACTGCTGCATCGGACGCGATCCCCTTTGCTCGTTTTCACATGCGACCTCTTCAGCTCTGTATGCTGAACCAATGGTGCAGGGATTACACGAAGATATATCAATTAATATCTTTAAAACCGATTGTTCGGCACTCTCTAACGTGGTGGACAGATCACCATCGTTTAATTCAGGGGGCTTCTTTTGTTCTTCCGACCTGGACTGTAATTTCAACAGATGCAAGTCTCACAGGTTGGGGAGCTGTGTGGGGATCTCTGACGGCACAAGGAGTTTGGGAATCTCAGGAGGTGAGATTACCGATCAATATCTTGGAACTCCGTGCAGTTTTCAGAGCTCTTCAGTTTTGGCCTCTTCTGAAGAGAGAATCGTTCATTTGTTTTCAGACAGACAATGTCACAACTGTGGCATACATCAATCATCAAGGAGGGACTCACAGTCCTCTGGCTATGAAAGAAGTATCTCGAATTTTGGTTTGGGCGGAATCCAGCTCCTGTCTAATCTCTGCGGTTCATATCCCAGGTGTAGACAATTGGGAAGCGGATTATCTCAGTCGCCAAACGTTGCATCCGGGCGAATGGTCTCTTCACCCAGAGGTATTTCTTCAGATTGTTCAAATGTGGGGGCTCCCAGAGATAGATCTGATGGCCTCTCATCTAAACAAGAAACTTCCCAGGTATCTGTCCAGATCCCGGGATCCTCAGGCGGAGGCAGTGGATGCATTATCACTTCCTTGGAAGTATCATCCTGCCTATATCTTTCCGCCTCTAGTTCTTCTTCCAAGAGTAATCTCCAAGATTCTGAGGGAATGCTCGTTTGTTCTGCTAATAGCTCCGGCATGGCCTCACAGGTTTTGGTATGCGGATCTTGTCCGGATGGCATCTTGCCAACCATGGACTCTTCCGTTAAGACCAGACCTTCTGTCTCAAGGTCCTTTTTTCCATCCGGATCTGAAATCCTTAAATTTAAAGGTATGGAGATTGAACGCTTGATTCTTGGTCATAGAGGTTTCTCTGACTCCGTGATTAATACTATGTTACAGGCTCGTAAATCTGTATCTCGAGAGATATATTATAGAGTCTGGAAGACTTATATTTCTTGGTGTCTTTCTCATCATTTTTCTTGGCATTCTTTTAGAATACCGAGAATTTTACAGTTTCTTCAGGATGGTTTAGATAAGGGTTTGTCCGCGAGTTCTTTGAAAGGACAAATCTCCGCTCTTTCTGTTCTTTTTCACAGAAAGATTGCTATTCTTCCTGATATTCATTGTTTTGTACAAGCTTTGGTTCGTATAAAACCTGTCATTAAGTCAATTTCTCCTCCATGGAGTTTGATTTTGGTTTTGGGAGCTCTTCAAGCTCCTCCGTTTGAACCTATGCATTCATTGGACATTAAATTACTTTCTTGGAAAGTTTTGTTCCTTTTGGCCATCTCTTCTGCTAGAAGAGTTTCTGAATTATCTGCTCTTTCGTGTGAGTCTCCTTTTCTGATTTTTCATCAGGATAAGGCGGTGTTGCGAACTTCTTTTGAATTTTTACCTAAAGTTGTGAATTCCAACAACATTAGTAGAGAAATTGTGGTTCCTTCATTATGTCCTAATCCTAAGAATTCTAAGGAGAAATCATTGCATTCTTTGGATGTTGTTAGAGCTTTGAAATATTATGTTGAAGCTATGAAATCTTTCCGTAAGACTTCTAGTCTATTTGTTATCTTTTCCGGTTCTAGGAAAGGCCAGAAAGCTTCTGCCATTTCTTTGGCATCTTGGTTGAAATCTTTAATTCATCTTGCCTATGTTGAGTCGGGTAAAATTCCGCCTCAAAGAATTACAGCTCATTCTACTAGGTCAGTTTCTACTTCCTGGGCGTTTAGGAATGAAGCTTCGGTTGACCAGATCTGCAAAGCAGCAACTTGGTCCTCTTTGCATACTTTTACTAAATTCTACCATTTTGATGTATTTTCTTCTTCTGAAGCAGTTTTTGGTAGAAAAGTTCTTCAGGCAGCGGTTTCAGTTTGAATCTTCTGCTTATGTTTTTTGTTAAACTTTATTTTGGGTGTGGATTATTTTCAGCAGGAATTGGCTGTCTTTATTTTATCCCTCCCTCTCTAGTGACTCTTGTGTGGAAAGATCCACATCTTGGGTAGTCATTATCCCATACGTCACTAGCTCATGGACTCTTGTTAATTACATGAAAGAAAACATAATTTATGTAAGAACTTACCTGATAAATTCATTTCTTTCATATTAACAAGAGTCCATGAGGCCCACCCTTTTTTGTGGTGGTTATGATTTTTTTGTATAAAGCACAATTATTCCAATTCCTTATTTTATATGCTTCGCACTTTTTTTCTTATCACCCCACTACTTGGCTATTCGTTAAACTGATTTGTGGGTGTGGTGAGGGGTGTATTTATAGGCATTTTAAGGTTTGGGAAACTTTGCCCCTCCTGGTAGGAATGTATATCCCATACGTCACTAGCTCATGGACTCTTGTTAATATGAAAGAAATGAATTTATCAGGTAAGTTCTTACATAAATTATGTTTTCTCTGCAACTGACTGCTTGGAGATTGAACGCTTGATTCTATCAAAGCGGGGTTTCTCTGAGTCAGTCATAAATACCTTGATTCAGGCTCGAAAGCCTGTTACCAGGAAAATTTATCATAAGGTATGGCGTAAATATCTTTTTTGGTGCGAATCCAAAGGCTTCTCCTGGAGTAAAATCAGGATTCCTAGGATTTTGTCTTTTCTCCAAGAGGGATTGGAGAAAGGATTATCAGCTAGTTCCCTAAAGGGACAGATATCTGCTCTGTCTATTTTGTTGCACAAGCGTCTGGCAGATGTTCCAGACGTTCAGGCTTTTTGTCAGGCTTTAGTTAGAATTAAGCCTGTGTTTAAACCTATTGCTCCACCATGGAGTCTAAATTTAGTTCTTAGAGTTCTTCAGGGGGTTCCGTTTGAACCCATGCATTCCATAGATATTAAGCTTTTATCTTGGAAAGTTTTGTTCCTAGTTGCTATCTCTTCAGCTCGAAGAGTTTCTGAACTATCTGCATTACAATGTGACTCTCCTTATCTTGTGTTCCATGCTGATAAGGTGGTTTTGCGTACCAAGCCTGGGTTCCTACCTAAGGTTGTTACTAACAGGAATATCAATCAAGAAATTGTTGTTCCTTCTCTGTGTCCTAATCCTTCTTGTAAGAAGGAACGTCTGTTGCACAACTTGGACGTGGTTCGTGCTTTGAAATTTTATTTGCAGGCAACCAAAGATTTTCGTCAAACATCTTCTTTGTTTGTTGTCTATTCTGGAAAGCGTAGCGGTCAAAAGGCTACGGCGACTTCTCTTTCCTTTTGTCTGAAAAGCATCATCCGTTTGGCTTATGAGACTGCTGGACAGCAGCCTCCTGAAAGGATTACAGCTCATTCTACTAGAGCGGTAGCTTCCACATGGGCTTTTAAAAATGATGCTTCTGTTGAACAGATTTGTAAGGCTGCGACTTGGTCGTCGCTTCATACCTTTTCAAAATTTTATAAATTTAATACTTTTGCTTCTTCGGAGGCTATTTTTGGGAGAAAGGTTTTGCAAGCAGTGGTGCCTTCCATTTAGGTTCCTGTCTTGTCCCTCCCTTCATCCGTGTCCTAAAGCTTTGGTATTGGTATCCCACAAGTTAGGATGAATCCGTGGACTCGGTACATCATGCAAAAGAAGACAAAATTTATGCTGATAAATACCTGATAAATTTCTTTCTTTTGCGATGTACCGAGTCCACGGCCCGCCCTGTCTATTCAAGACAGATAGTTTTTTTTATGTAAACTTCAGTCACCTCTGCACCTTATAGTTTCTCCTTTTCTTCCTTGGCCTTTGGTCGAATGAGTGGGGGGTGGAGTTAAGGGGGGAGCTATATAGACAGCTCTGCTGTGGTGCTCTCTTTGCTACTTCCTGTCAGGAAGGACAATATCCCACAAGTTAGGATGAATCCGTGGACTCGGTACATCGCAAAAGAAAGAAATTGATCAGGTAAGCATAAATTTTGTTTTTAGAGAGATAACTGTGGATCCAAAAGAGGGCAGTGTCACAGGAACAAGAGAGCTGAGAATCTGTAGGAGGAGGGGGTGGTCAATGGTGTCAAAGGCAGCTGAGAGTTCAAGTAAAATAAGTAAAGAATAGGGGCTGCTATTTTTAGCAGAAAGAAGATCATTAGAAAACTTTTTTTGAGGGAAGTCACATTTGAGTGTTGGGGACGGAAGCCAGATTTCAGGGGATTAAGTAAGGAATTGGAGAACAGGAAGCAGGTTAGGCGGTCGAAAACTAGTTTTTCCATGAATTTTGAAGCTAGTGAAAGCAGCGATATGGGGCAGTAGTTTGCAGGAGAATTAGGGTTGAGGTTTTTTTTTTTTGAGGATGGGGTGACCTTTACATGTTTGAAAGAAGATGGGAATGAACCGATAAAAAGGGATAGGTTGAAGGTATAAGAGCTGGAATGAGGGTGGAAGACAGAGAAGATATTAGATGTGAAGGGATAGGGTCAAGCTGGCAGGTAGTGAGGTAGTGACAGTAAGGAACCTACTTCATTCTTGGTGGCTGGGGAGAAGATGCAGAGAGAGGCAGAGGGGTTGACGTAGGTGGTGATGGAAGATTGCAGGCTTGTCTCTGGATGTTGATGCAAAGGTGGCGGCTCTGTGTCTCTTAGGGATATAGATGGTTTCCAGGCTTTGTCCTCTAGTCATGTAGGACTGTTTACACCTCTGAGAGAAAAAGAACCAAATAGTGCAGTAACCTCATACAACGGAGAATAAAGATGCAGTATATTCACTGGATAACAGCCTTTATTTCTAAATCACCAACAAACCTTTGATAGAAAAACAGCTCTATTTATTAAGAACAAAGCTCTACGCGTTTCGGCAATAATTATGCCTTTCTCAAGAGCAAATAAAAACGTATTGAATAAGCTTATTCAATACGTTTTTATTTGCTGAAAACACGTAGAGCTTTTTATCTTTGTTCTTAATAAATAGAGCTGTTTTTCTATCAAAGGCTTGTTGGTAATTTCAAAATAAAGGCTGCTTTCCAGTAACTTTTCTGTGAGTATACTGCACTTTTATTCTCCGGTGTATGACGTTACTGTATTATTTGGTTCTTTATCTCTCAGAGGTGGAAACAGTCCTATATGACTAGAGAACAAAGCCTGGAATCCAGCTATATCCCTTAGAGACACAGCACTGCCACCTTTGCATCTACACTTCAAGTTACACAGTTGGGGAGAACCAAGGCAGGCAGCGATCTCATTCAAGGGAAGTTTTTAACACAGTTGTATACTTACCTATATATCTATTGCCTCGGGATGTTGCTTCGGATGGTATGCATTTTGTTTAAAAAGTAGTCTGCCAGGTCTTCAGCACTAAAGGCAGATAAAAGGGGTGGTGTAGGTGGGTAGAGGAAAGAGTTGAAAGTAGAGAAGACTCGTTTAGGATTTGATGATTGAGTACATAGAAGAGAAGTAGGTTTGCTTTGCTAATTGGAGGACAGATGTGTAAGAATAAACTAAGTGGATGAACTTAGGTTCAGAGGGAGATTTCTTCCAGACACACATTTAGCAGGGCTGAAACTGATGGAGTGGGGTTTTGCATAGCTGGGGAGGAGTGAGAGTTTCTAGTGCAGAGGAAAGAGTATTGTTATAGTGGGTTGTAGCAAGGGCAGGATATAGTGGAAGTGTGGGGGAGGAGATGTTGAATATGGTTGGAAAATTGTAGAGAGTCCACAGCGTACAAACAGGCACGGGGGCGAGGGAGAGAATTAGGTTTAGTTTGTACATTAAGATTATAGGTGAGCAGGTGGTGGTCTGAAATGGGAAACAGGTGACAGGTGACATCAGATATAGATCAGAGGTAGGAGAATACCCGATCAATAGAGTGTCCATTGTGGTGAGAAGGTAATAGGGTGGGTTGTGAGATGCAGCAGGTGTAGATGGGTTATCAGTAGGGATATTAAAGTTTTCCAGAATTAGAGCAGGTATATTTGGAAAGAGAAAATGAGGAAGCCTGGTGGAAAAGTTGTCAAGTATTTAGGAGGTTGGTTCAGGTAAAGGAGAGAGATGGGAGCGGAGACAAGTACTGATAGGAGCAGGAGGGGGAGAGCAAGATTCCAATACCTCCACCATGCTTATCACCTGGCCTAGGGGTATAGCTAAAGTGGAGACCTCCATGTGTGAGAGCAGCAATGGAAGCAGTGTCATGTTTCAGTAATTGCTAGAAGGTTAAAGGCATTGAAAACTAACCGGTTGTGAACGGCTGTAAGTTTGTTGTAGACAGAGTAAGCGTGACCTAGAGTTTTTACTGTGGGAGATTAAGAGAGAGTGTGGAAGTGTGGTGATTGCTGCTGGGCAAGAGTAAGGAGAGATGTCACCAGCAGCAAGCAGTAGTAGGAGTGTAAGAGAAAGTTGAGAGTAAGACTTTTAGGAGTGGATATGATTGGAGACAGAAACGTTAGATAGGGAAGTATTTTTAAGAAGACATAGTAGTTCATGAGAGGACACTATACGGAATGAGAGGAGGGAATGTTAGATATGGATAGTGTTGGGGTTATTGTTATAGGGATGTGCAGTGAGTTTCAGGAGAAGGGCAAATAGAAAGAGCAGAAAAGACATGGAGAGCATTGTGCAGGTGTATAGTTAGTAAGTATTACCTGTTGATGGAGATAGCATTTTCTCCCTCCAATTCCTAACTTCAGTTGGTAACTGAAACTTGTAACACAAGGCCACTTTTTGTTTAACTTTAATTTTTTATTGAGGTTTTGAGAAGTTATAACATACAAGATATATCCAAATACATTTATAGCACAGTAACAAGGTGCATGTAGATATCGTGAGAGGCTTATAAATGAACAAAAACAGTGGAACACAAATGTTATAACAGTACACCTCATATCTAAACCATTGTGTGCAGTGCATAAAGGTAATTATAATTATTATAAAATATGGCCATATCTAGGGGATGAAAGAAGCTTCTAATGGAAACTATAGTTCTATATCCAGTGTTCCAATCTCTATGCAGTGATAATGGAACTTGCTGTAAATAATATATACAAAAAAGAAAAAATAATTGGTGTATGCGTCAGGAAATAATTTTGGACATTAATGAGACCTCAGTTTTTAAACTTTAGGAAATGTTCCCCAGATTACATGGAGGGTCACTCTTGGGCCCACTTAATCTATAAGTAGAATGGTGAGGGGAATTGGCTTATTGTTATAGTCACTCATGGACCTTAGTGTATGGGGGTAAAAGTGAGCAAGTGATATGAGATATGATTATTGTAAAAGAACAAAATAATATGAGACATATATATATATAAGTATCATATTTTAAAGTGTTACAATCTTCTGAAATTATGGAGTCCACTTTTGGGCCTATGAATCTTAATTGAAACTAGTGCAGATAATCTATCATAGTATCTAGTCACATATGAGCTGAGATGAATTATATACAGATCAAGTGAGCTTAGGTATATGCTGTACTTGATATAGTATAATGTGCCAACTGGTTGCTAGAATTCAAGTGTAGTTGGTGGGGAGCAGTTAATGAGATACATTATCATCTATACTATGAAAGAAATAGTAGAGGTCTGAAGTAATTGGATAACACATCAATAGCACTTATATCACCATGCAACGTGCTGGATGCAGTGGGATTGTCGTAGTATGATGGATAAAGGAAACAGCGTGTAATATCTATTACAGGTTAGGATAGTATAGAATATGAGACTTATAACAGGTAACATTAAAAGACCTTTCAGTAGGTATTATATAGATATTAGTAGATCTCTTTGTCAATATACAGGCACCAGAAAGCTATCTAAATTTTGTCAATATTTAAACAACTAATGAAACTTTAAAAAATATCTCTATGTGTAATTTTCAGACTAATCTTTTCTTTGAATGCATAATTCTACCTAGCATTTATTTACGGCTAGATTTGGAGTTTGGCGGTAAAAGGGCTGTTAACGCTCCGCGGGTTTTTTTCTGGCCGCACCATAAATTTAACTCTGGTATCGAGAGTTCAAACAAATGCTGCGTTAGGCTCCAAAAAAGGAGCGTAGAGCATTTTTACCGCAAATACAACTCTCGATACCAGAGTTGCTTACGGACGCGGCCGGCCTCAAAAACGTGCTCGTGCACGATTCTCCCATAGGAAACAATGGGGCTGTTTGAGCTGAAAAAAAACCTAACACCTGCAAAAAAGCAGCGTTCAGCTCCTAACGCAGCCCCATTGTTTCCTATGGGGAAACACTTCCTACGTCTGCACCTAACACTCTAACATGTACCCCGAGTCTAAACACCCCTAGCCTTACACTTATTAACCCCTAATCTGCCGCCCCCGCTATCGCTGACCCCTGCATTACACTTTTAACCCCTAATCTGCCGCTCCGTAAACCGCCGCCACCTACGTTATCCCTATGTACCCCTAATCTGCTGCCCTAACATCGCCGACCCCTATGTTATATTTATTAACCCCTAATCTGCCCCCCACAACGTCGCCGACACCTACCTACACTTATTAACCCCTAATCTGCCGACCGGACCTGAGCGCTACTATAATAAAGTTATTAACCCCTAATCCGCCTCACTAACCCTATCATAAATAGTATTAACCCCTAATCTGCCCTCCCTAACATCGCCGACACCTACCTTCAATTATTAACCCCTAATCTGCCGACCGGAGCTCACCGCTATTCTAATAAATGTATTAACCCCTAAAGCTAAGTCTAACCCTAACACTAACACCCCCCTAAGTTAAATATAATTTTTATCTAACGAAATAAATTAACTCTTATTAAATAAATGATTCCTATTTAAAGCTAAATACTTACCTGTAAAATAAATCCTAATATAGCTACAATATAAATTACATTTATATTATAGCTATTTTAGGATTAATATTTATTTTACAGGTAACTTTGTATTTATTTTAACCAGGTACAATAGCTATTAAATAGTTAAGAACTATTTAATAGTTACCTAGTTAAAATAATTACAAATTTACCTGTAAAATAAATCCTAACCTAAGTTATAATTAAACCTAACACTACCCTATCAATAAAATAATTAAATAAACTACCTACAATTACCTACAATTAACCTAACACTACACTATCAATAAATTAATTAAACACAATTGCTACAAATAAATACAATTAAATAAACTATCTAAAGTACAAAAAATAAAAAAGAACTAAGTTACAGAAAATAAAAAAATATTTACAAACATAAGAAAAATATTACAACAATTTTAAACTAATTACACCTACTCTAAGCCCCCTAATAAAATAACAAAGACCCCCAAAATAAAAAATTCCCTACCCTATTCTAAAATACAAAAATTACAAGCTCTTTTACCTTACCAGCCCTGAACAGGGCCCTTTGCGGGGCATGCCCCAAGAATTTCAGCTCTTTTGCCTGTAAAAAAAAACATACAATACCCCCCCCCAACATTACAACCCACCACCCACATACCCCTAATCTAACCCAAACCCCCCTTAAATAAACCTAACACTAAGCCCCTGATGATCTTCCTACCTTGTCTTCACCATGCCAGGTTCACCGATCCGTCCTGGCTCCAAGATCTTCATCCAACCCAAGCGGGGGTTGGCGATCCATAATCCGGTGCTCCAAAGTCTTCCTCCTATCCGGCAAGAAGAGGACATCCGGACCGGCAAACATCTTCTCCAAGCGGCATCTTCTATGTTCTTCCATCCGATGACGACCGGCTCCATCTTGAAGACCTCCAGCGCGGATCCATCCTCTTCTTCCGACGACTAGACGACGAATGACGGTTCCTTTAAGGGACGTCATCCAAGATGGCGTCCCTCGAATTCCGATTGGCTGATAGGATTCTATCAGCCAATCGGAATTAAGGTAGGAATTTTCTGATTGGCTGATGGAATCAGCCAATCAGAATCAAGTTCAATCCGATTGGCTGATCCAATCAGCCAATCAGATTGAGCTCGCATTGTATTGGCTGATCGGAACAGCCAATAGAATGCGAGCTCAATCTGATTGGCTGATTGGATCAGCCAATCGGATTGAACTTGATTCTGATTGGCTGATTCCATCAGCCAATCAGAAAATTCCTACCTTAATTCCGATTGGCTGATAGAATCCTATCAGCCAATCGGAATTCGAGGGACGCCATCTTGGATGACGTCCCTTAAAGGAACCGTCATTCGTCGTCTAGTCGTCGGAAGAAGAGGATGGATCCGCGCTGGAGGACTTCAAGATGGAGCCGGTCGTCATCGGATGGAAGAACATAGAAGATGCCGCTTGGAGAAGATGTTTGCCGGTCCGGATGTCCTCTTCTTGCCGGATAGGAGGAAGACTTTGGAGCACCGGATTATGGATCGCCAACCCCCGCTTGGGTTGGATGAAGATCTTGGAGCCAGGACGGATCGGTGAACCTGGCATGGTGAAGACAAGGTAGGAAGATCATCAGGGGCTTAGTGTTAGGTTTATTTAAGGGGGGTTTGGGTTAGATTAGGGGTATGTGGGTGGTGGGTTGTAATGTTGGGGGGGGGGTATTGTATGTTTTCTTTTACAGGCAAAAGAGCTGAACTTCTTGGGGCATGCCCCGCAAAGGGCCCTGTTCAGGGCTGGTAAGGTAAAAGAGCTTGTAACTTTTTAAATTTAGAATAGGGTAGGGAATTTTTTATTTTGGGGGTCTTTGTTATTTTATTAGGGGGCTTAGAGTAGGTGTAATTAGTTTAAAATTGTTGTAATATTTTTCTTATGTTTGTAAATATTTTTTTATTTTCTGTAACTTAGTTCTTTTTTATTTTTTGTACTTTAGATAGTTTATTTAATTGTATTTATTTGTAGCAATTGTGTTTAATTAATTTATTGATAGTGTAGTGTTAGGTTAATTGTAGGTAATTGTAGGTAGTTTATTTAATTATTTTATTGATAGGGTAGTGTTAGGTTTAATTATATCTTAGGTTAGGATTTATTTTACAGGTAAATTTGTAATTATTTTAACTAGGTAACTATTAAATAGTTCTTAACTATTTAATAGCTATTGTACCTGGTTAAAATAAATACAAAGTTACCTGTAAAATAAATATTAATCCTAAAATAGCTATAATATAAATGTAATTTATATTGTAGCTATATTAGGATTTATTTTACAGGTAAGTATTTAGCTTTAAATAGGAATCATTTATTTAATAAGAGTTAATTTATTTCGTTAGATAAAAATTATATTTAACTTAGGGGGGTGTTAGTGTTAGGGTTAGACTTAGCTTTAGGGGTTAATACATTTATTAGAATAGCGGTGAGCTCCGGTCGGCAGATTAGGGGTTAATAATTGAAGGTAGGTGTCGGCGATGTTAGGGAGGGCAGATTAGGGGTTAATACTATTTATGATAGGGTTAGTGAGGCGGATTAGGGGTTAATAACTTTATTATAGTAGCGCTCAGGTCCGCTCGGCAGATTAGGGGTTAATAAGTGTAGGTAGGTGTCGGCGACGTTGTGGGGGGCAGATTAGGGGTTAATAAATATAACATAGGGGTCGGCGATGTTAGGGGCAGAAGATTAGGGGTACTTAGGGATAACGTAGGTGGCGGCGATTTGCGGTCGGAAGATTAGGGGTTAATTATTTTAAGTAGCTGGCGGCGACGTTGTGTGGGGCAAGTTAGGGGTTAATAAATATAATATAGGGGTTGGCGGGGTTAGGGGCAGCAGATTAGGGGTACATAAGTATAACGTAGGTGGCGGTCGGCAGATTAGGGGTTAAAAATTTTAATCGAGTGGCGGCGATGTGGGGGGACCTCGGTTTAGGGGTACATAGGTAGTTTATGGGTGTTAGTGTAGTTTAGGGTACAGTAGTTAAGAGCTTTATGAACCGGCGTTAGCCAGAAAGCTCTTAACTCCTGCTTTTTTCAGGCGGCTGGAATCTTGTCGTTAGAGCTCTAACGCTCACTGCAGAAACGACTCTAAATACCAGCGTTAGAAAGATCCCATTGAAAAGATAGGCTACGCAAATGGCGTAGGGGGATCTGCGGTATGGAAAAGTCGCGGCTGTAAAGTGAGCGTTAGACCCTTTAATCACTGACTCCAAATACCAGCGGGCGGCCAAAACCAGCGTTAGGAGCCTCTAACGCTGGATTTGACGGCTACCGCCGAACTCTAAATCTAGGCCTTAGTGTTTAATATCCTATTAATATACATCTGATTCGCTATCGACTAGGGTAGTCAATGTAAGTTAACATAGGAAGTGATATTATACCATTTATATATGTACATAATTTATATATAGCTATGTTGTATAGTTATATCTTAAGCTGTATTTGACCTCAACAGTTATTGCTATATATTCTGCAACCCTTGAGTTATCCTCTATATTGCAATGGGTGTAGTAATGAATATAATAATAGAGCTGCAATCTAACCAAGCATCTATATATCTTCTATATACTTTGTACAGAAACCTTAGTAATAACATTTTAGTGTCCTATATTATATATTGATGGGTAAACAAAAGCTAAACATTGTAGTGAGGTGATATCAATATAGCTCTCAACTATTAATAAAAAAAGAGATACAAATGATGGGATCTTTGATGGGTATAGCAAACATCAGACATTACAGTCGTCATCCAAGTGGTAGAGTAAAGTGCAACGTCCTGGGAGTAGATCTCCTTTGCAAAGATGAAATGTCTTAGAGTACATTACCCAATGCCAGTCTTAAGGCAACGTGTGGACAGAGTCCAGGAAAGTAAGCCACATACCGCCACTTGGGAAACACCTCCTGCTTCTGATGAGGAATACAATAGCCGATGTAGCCGGAGCAAGGGCCACCTCCAGAACACATTCTCTGGCAAGGGAGAATCAGATCGTTGTATCAGGGGGCCGGCCGCATCCGCCGACCCATCTGTTCGAATTTATGTGAATTTTCTGTTATGGAGGGCTAGAAATGTTAGGTGTTTCTCTTCCGTCACTGGCACAGCTGGTTAGGAGTTGGAAGCTCTTCCTCGCTTGAGATCTAGCAGGTATGTTGACTCAAGGCAGCTGCGTCATACTAAGATACCGGAGCTCCAGTTCTAGACTCGCTGCCGGAGGCAGCTTCCTTATTGGTATGTTAGGTGATTTTATGTCTTCGGGTCGCGACTCGTCTTGGATGGCTGAAGTTACTGAGCAGAGATCTGTTGGGAGCGGGTATCTTTCCGTCAACCCCTCCTCTGATTTTATTGAGGTCCTCATTTCCTCCATTTTTATGCAGAATTGCTGTTCAAAGTTCTTCAGTAATGTGTGTATTAAATGGCATATCTCCTTCATAGTTGGCACTTTAACAGACCCCTTTCTTTATAGGGTTGACTCTTATCTGTAATAGAAGTATTAGTTAAGACAATAGCAGGCTGAAAGCTGCTCTACCCTGATATACAGGGGAGGGTGCCAAGGTCTCGTGTACAGGCCATAAGGCTACTTTTAAAACACAGGGCCCACAGAGCCATGCATCCGAGAGCCTGTGTTCTTCTGTTTATAGGAGAGTATGGGCTGTGTAATGTAAATCTCCTCCCTGGAATTGTAGTCAAAAGCCGTTCACGGGGTTGTTGGTACATTTCCTTCAGTCTCCTCCTGTTAGCAAGAGAATGAAGAAAATTGATAATAGGAGTAAATTAGAAAGTTGCTTAAAATTGCATGCTCTATCTGAATCATGAAAGAAAAAAGTTGGGTTTAGTATCCCTTTAAAGCTCTAGTGTAGGGTGTCTTTGCCTCCTCCTGGTGGCCAGGTGATAATTCCCATCAGTAAGGACTAGTGGACTCTCACCACCAAGAAAGAAGGAATTTATCTGGTAAAAATAAATTATGTTTTTTAGGCAGTCTATGTAAATATGTGTGTTGGTTGTGTTGTAATATATGTGTGTTGGTTCCCTTGTTCAAAAATTAAAGGCATTTTCCAGAAATAAAAATTGATTATGTATTAATATTTTTCTTCCTTTTATTTTCCTCAATGTTTCAGGCCCATTTGATTTTGTTTAGTTTTCTACTTAACTATAGTGATGTCGCGAATTGTTCGCCGGCGAATAGTTCCCGGCGAACATAGCTTGTTCGCATTTGCCGCAGCGGGCGAACATATGCGATGTTCAATCCGCCCCCTATTCGTCATCATTGAGTAAACTTTGACCCTGTATCTCACAGTCTGCAGACACATTTCAGCCAATCAGCAGCAGACCCTCCCTCCCAGACCCTCCCAGCTCCTGGACAGCAGCCATTTTAGATTCATTCTGATCCTGCATTCTTAGTGAGAGGAGGGATAGTGTAGCTGCTGCTGATTTTATAGGCAAATTGATAGCTAGGCTAGTGTATTCAGTGTCCACTACAGTCCTGAAGGACTCATCTGATCTCTGCTGTAAGGACAGCACCCCAAAAAGCCCTTTTTAGGGCTAGAACATCAGTCTTTTTTTTTTGCCTGTGTAATTGTGACTGTGAAACATCAGTCTGCTAGTGAAATCTAATTGCAGTTGCCTGCCTGCAGTGCCACCACTCATATCTGTTGTAACAGTAGTGTAAATTTAAAAAAAAAAAACTTTTTTGACTGTGAAACATCAGTCTGCTAGTGTAATCTAATAGCAATTGCCTGCCTGCCAGAATGTGTGCCAGGCCCATTTGCCAACTAGTGCCACCACTCATATCTGTTGTAACAGTAGTGTAAAAAAAAATTTAAAAAATTTTTTTGGCTGTGAAACATCAGTCTGCTAGTGTAATTTAATTGCAGTTGCCTGCCTGCCAGCGTGTGTGCCAGGCCCACTTGCCAACTAGTGCCACCACTCATATCTGTTGTAACAGTAGTGTAAATTAAAAAAAAAAAAAAACTTTTTTGACTGTGAAATATCAGTCTGCTAGTGTAATCTAATTGCAGTTGCCTGCCTGCCAGCGTGTGTGCCAGGCCCACTTGCCAACTAGTGCCACCACTCATATCTGTTGTAACTGTAGTGTAAATTTTAAAAAAAAAACTTTTTTGACTGTGAAACATCAGTCTGCTAGTGTAATCTAATTGCAGTTGCCTGTCTGCCAGCGTGTGTGCCAGGCCCACTTGCCAACTAGTGCCACCACTCATATCTGTTGTAACAGTAGTGTAAATTTAAAAAAAAAAAAACTTTTTTGACTGTGAAACATCAGTCTGCTAGTGTAATCTAATTGCAGTTGCCTGCCTGCCAGCGTGTGTGCCAGGCCCACTTGCCAACTAGTGCCACCATTCATATCTGTTGTAACAGTAGTGTAATTTTTTTTTTAAAAAAACTTTTTTGACCGTGAAACATCAGTCTGCTAGTGTAATCTAATTGCAGTTGCCTGCCTGCCAGCGTGTGTGCCAGGCCCACTTGCCAACTAGTGCCACCACTCATATCTGTTGTAACAGTAGTGTAAATTAAAAAAAAAAACTTTTTTGACTGTGAAACATCAGTCTGCTAGTGTAATCTAATTGTAGTTGCCTGCCTGCCAGCGTGTGTGCCAGGCCCACTTGCCAACTAGTGCCACCACTCATATCTGTTGTAACAGTAGTGTAAATTTTAAATAAAAAAAACTTTTTTGACTGTGAAACATCAGTCTGCTAGTGTAATCTAATTGCAGTTGCCTGCCGGCCAGCGTGTGTGCCAGGCCCACTTGCCAACCAGTGCCACCACTCATATCTGTTGTAACAGTAGTGTAAATTTAAAAAAATAAATCTTTTTTGACTGTGAAACATCAGTCTGCTAGTGTAATCTAATAGCAGTTGCCTGCCTGCCAGTGTGTGTGCCAGGCCCACTTGCCAACTAGTGCCACCACTCATATCTGTTGTAACAGTAGTGTAAATTTTGTAAAAAAAAACTTTTTTGACTGTGAAACATCAGTCTGCTAGTGTAATCTAATTGCAGTTGCCTGCCTGCCAGCGTGTGTGCCAGGCCCACTTGCTAAGTGCCACCACTCATATCTGTTGTAACAGTAGTGTAAATTTAAAAAAAAAAAACTTTTTTGACTGTGAAACATCAGTCTGCTAGTGTAATCTAATTGCAGTTGCCTTCGTGCCTTACACTACCTGATCGATACAACATTATACCTGATGTTTTAAAGCACGTTATTCCAAACAATTTAGGAATGTTAGGTGATTTATGCCCTTTATGGATTAAAACCAGACTCTGCATCAACTATGTAATTTTCCGTGGGAGTTTTGCCATGGATCCCCCTCCGGCATGCCACAGTCCAGGTGTTAGTCCCCTTGAACCAACTTTTCCATCACTATTGTTGCCAGAAAGAGTCCCTGTGGGTTTTAAAATTCGCCTGCCTATTGAAGTCAATGGCGGTTCGCCCGATTCGCCCGTTCGCGAACAGTTGCGGAAGTTCGAGTCCGCCGTTCGTGAATGGAAAATTTTAAGTTCGCGACATCACTACAACTATTGTTTATCTAGTTCCTGACAAAAAAAACCCCCAAACAATAACACAACTTTATTTAAATCTATAGCTCTTTCAAATTAAAATGTGCATGGATGCAATATATTTCCACCAGCAAAAAACATGCTTTTAACAGTTATTACTGTTTAAGTAGCAGACGCCACAGCTTCTCAAGTAGGGCCTGATGATCTAAAGTTCTCCGCTCTGGCAAAATTATATAAAAGGTCTCCTCAGTACTAGGTCCTTTAAACTATTTTGTAAAGGGAAATTTTATCTTGACAGCTGTTTAGCCACAACTCAATAAAATTCTTATAAAACTCCATTATACCTTTTTTTCATATAATGAAATGCTTGTAATATTATATTTCTTTCATGTAATTGGCAAGAGTCCATGAGCTAGTGACGTATGGGATATAAAATCCTACCAGGAGGGGCAAAGTTTCCCAAACCTCAAAATGCCTATAAATACACCCCTCACCACATCCACAATTCAGTTTTACAAACTTTGCCTCCTATGGAGGTGTTGAATTAAGTTTGTGCTTGATTTTCTTCTGTGATATGTACTTCTCTGCATTTTGAAGCCCGATTCCTCTCAGAGTACAGTGAATGTCAGAGGGATGTGAAGGAAGTATCACCTATTGAATTCTACGGTTTTCCTCGTGGGAAATCTTTTCATAGGTTCTCTGTTATCGGTCGTAGAGATTCATCTCCTACCTCCATTTTCAGATCAACAATATACTCTCATATTCCATTACCTCTACTGATAACTGTTTCAGTACTGGTTTGGCTATCTGCTATATGTGTATGGGTGTCTTTCGGTAAGTATGTTTTTATTTCTTAAAGACACTCTCAGCTATGGTTTGACACTCTATGTATTAATGTAAAGTTCTAAATATATGTATTGTACTGATATTTGCCATGAGTCAGGTTTATGTATATTTCCTTTTGCAGACTATCAGTTTAAAATTGGGAAAAACATATTTAGGAAGTTATTTTTTCTTACCTGGGGTATAGTCTTTTCTTCAAAATTGACTGTTTTCATTAATTTTCGCAGGCACAATTTAGGCTCGCAAGGCCGCAAAATGCTGATATTTATTGCGTCATTCTTGGCGCGAGAATTTTTTTGGCACGAAAGTACGTTCGGTGATGCAAATTCGCCATTTCCGCCGTCTTAGTTGACGCCAGGTTTTCTTGCACTGGGTTGCGTCTGCTATGTCATTTCCGGATGTTGTTAGCAACAACAAATTTAGTTTTGCATTGCGCATTATACTTGGCGCCAAATCATTTTATTATTTAAACCCCACTTCCTATATGCCTCTTGCATTTTTCTATGCTCAGAGGGCTATTCTGTGTGCATTTTTTTTCCCATTCCTGAAACTGCCATATAAGGAAATTGATAATTTTGCTTTATATGTTGTTTTTTTCTCTTACATTTGCAAGATGTCTCAATCTGATCCTCTCTCAGAAACTACTGTTGGATCCCTGCTGCCTGATAACAGTTCAACCAAAGATAATTGTATCTGTTGTAAGTTAGTGGAGATTATATCTCCAGCTGTAGTATGTAATAGTTGTTATGATAAGCTTTTACATGCAGAGAATGTATCCATCAGTACTAGTACAATGCCTGTTGTTTCTTCAACATCTAATGTACATGATATCCCTGTGAATATAATAGATTTTATTGTTGATGCGATTCAAAAGGTTTTGTCTGCTATTCCGCCTTCTAATAAATGTTAAAGGTCTTTTAAAAACTTCTCATAAAGATGATGAATTTTCAAATGACCGAAAACATACTGAATTATCCTCCTCTGATAAAGATCTATCTGATGTAGAAGATCCTACCTCAGATATTGACACTGACAAATCTACTTATCTTTTTAAGATGGAGTATATTCGTTCCTTGTTGAAAGAAGTGTTAATTACTTTGGATATTGAGGAAACTAGTCCTCTTGATATTAAAACTAGTAAACATTTAAATTCTGTTTATAAACCTCCTGTGGTTGCTCCAGAGGTGTTTCCAGTTCCTGATGCTATTTCTGTTATGATTTCAAAGGAATGGAATAGGCCTGATACTTGTTTTATTCCTTCTTCTAGGTTTAAAAAGTTGTATCCTTTGCCAGCAGCCAGATTGGAGTTTTGGGGCTATTTCTACTCTTGCCAAACGTACTACTATCCCTATGGAAGATAGTACTTCCTTTAAGGATCCATTAGATAGGAAACGTGAATCTTATCTAAGGAAAGCTTATTTATTTTCTGGCTATCTTCTCAGGCCTGCAATTTCTATAGCTGATGTTGCAGCTGCATCAACCTTCTGGTTGGAAAGCTTAGCACAACAGGAAACAGATTCTGATTTTTCTAGCATTGTTCGCTTGCTTCAACATACTAATCATTTTATCTGTGATGCTATTTTTGATATCATCAAAATTGATGTTAAATCTGTCTTTAGCTATTTTAGCTAGAAGAGCTTTGTGGCCCAAATATTGGAATGCTGGCATGGTATCTAAGTCTAGATTACTATCTATTTCCTTCCAAGGTAACACTTTATTTGGTTCTCAGTTTGATTCCATTATTTCAACTGTCACTGGGGGGGAGGGAGTTTTTTTACCGCAGGATAAAATATCTAAAGGTAAATCTAAAGCTTCTAATCATTTTCGTTCTTTTCGACAGAATATGGAACAGAAACCAAATCCTTCCCCCAAGGAATCTGGTTCCAATTGGCCATCTTCATGTTGGAATAAATCCAAGCCTTTTAAGAAACCGAAGCCAGCCCCAAGTCTGCATGAAGGTGCGGTCCTCATTCCAGTTCAGCTGTTGGGGGGGCAAATTAAATTTTTTTCAGAACATTTGGGCAGATTCTGTCCACAATCATTGGATTCAGAGCATTGTTTCTCAAGGGTATTGAATAGGATTCAGAATAAAACCTTCTGTGAGAAGATTTTTTCCCTTATGCATTCCAGCAAATACAGTGAAGGCTCAGGCTTTTCTGAAGTGTGTTTCAGATCAAGAGCTTTCAGGGGTAATTATACCAGATCCGTTTCAGGAACAGGGTCTGGGGTTTTATTCAAATCTATTCATTGTCCCAAAGAAAGAAAATTCATTCAGGCCAGTTCTGGATCTAAAAATCTTGAACCGTTTTGTAAGAGTACCAACTTTCAAAATGGTGACTATAAGGACTATTCTGCCTTTTGTTTAGCAAGGTAATTATATGTTTACAATAGACTTACAGGATGCATATCTTCACATTCTGATTCATCCAGATCGCTATCGGTTTCTGAAATTCTCTTTTCTAGACAAGCATTACCAATTTGTCGCTCTTCCATTTGGCCTAGCGACAGCTCCAAGATTTTTTTCAAAGGTTCTCGGTGCTCTACTCTCTGTAATCATAGAACAGGGTATTGTGGTGCTTTCTTATTTGGACAATATCTTGGTACTAGCTCAGTCTTTACATTCTGCATAATCTCACACAAATCAACTAGTGTTGTTTCTTCAAAGACATAGTTGGAGGATCAATTTACCTTAAATCCCAATGTTTGACTCTCTCTGACTTGATGGTTAGACCACCATCGTATGGTTCAAGGGGCCTCCTTTGTTCGTCAAACCTGGACTGTAATCACAATAGATGTAAGTCTTTCAGGTTGGTGAGCTGTCTGGGGATCTCTGACAGCACAAGGGGTTTGGAAATCTCAAGAGGCAAGGTTACCAATCAATATTTTAGAACTCAGTGCTATTTTCAGGAATCTTCAGGTTTGGCCTCTATTGAAGAGAGAATCATTCATTTGTTTTCAGACAGACAATGTCACAACTGTGGCATATGTCAATCATCAGGGTGGGACTTGCAGTCCCCTAGCTATGAAAGAAGTATCTTGGATACTTGCTTGGGTGGAATCCAGCTCTTGTCTAACTTCTGCGGTACATATCCTAGGTGTAGACAATTGGGAAGCGGATTATCTCAGCCGTCAGACTTTACATCTAGATGTGTTTTTTCAGATTGTTCAAATGTGGGGTCTTCCAGAAATAGATCTGATGGCTTCCCATTGAACAAGAAACTTCCCAGGTACCTGTCCAGGTCCAGAGATCCTCAGGTGGAGTTGGTGGATGCGTTAGCAGTTCCTTGGTTTTACCAACCTGCTTCTATCTTCCCGCCTTTAGTTCTTCTTCCAAAGGTGATCTCCAAGATCATCATGGAACATTCGTTTGTGTTTCTGGTAGCACCAGCATGGCCTCACAGGTACTGGTATGCGGACCTTGTCCGGATGTCCAGTTGTCAACCTTGGCCACTTCCTTTAAGACCAGATCTTTTGTCTCAAGGACCGTTTTTCCATCAGGATCTCAAATCATTAAATTTGAAGGTATGGAAATTGAACGCTTAGTGCTTAGTCATAGAGGTTTCTCTGACTCAGTGATTGATACTATGTTACAGGCTCGTGAATCTGTTTTTAGGAAGATTTATTATTGAGTTTGGAAGATTTATATTTCATGGTGTTCTTTTCATAAATTCTCCTGGCATTCTTTTAGAATTCCTAGAATTTTACAGTTTCTTCAGGATGGTTTGGATAAAGGTTTGTCTGCAAGTTCCTTGAAGGGACAAATCTCTGCTCTTTCTGTTTTATTTCACAGAAAGATTGCTAAACTTCCTGATATTCACTGTTTTTTTAAGGCTTTGGTCCATATCAAGCCTGTCATTAAATCAATCTCTCCTCCTTGGAGTCTTAATTTGGTCCTGAGAGCTTTACAGGCTCCTCCTTTTGAACCTATTCATTCTTTGGATATTAAACTACTTTCTTGGAAAGTGTTGTTCCTTTTGGCTATCTCTTCTGCTAGAAGAGTTTCTGAATTATCTGCTCTTTCTTGTGAGTCACCTTTTCTGATTTTTCATCAAGATAAGGCAGTTTTGCAGACTTCATTTAAATTTGTACCTAAAGTTGTGAATTCTAACAACATTAATAGGTAAATTGATGTCCTCTCTTTGTGTCCTAATCCTAAGAATTCTTTGGAGAGATCCTTACATTCTGTGGATGTTGTAAGAGGTTTGAAATATTATGTTGAAGCTACTAAAGATTTCAGGAAGACTTCTAGTCTATTTGTTGTCTTTTCTGGTTCTAGGAAAGGTCAGAAAGCTTCTGCCATTTTTTTGGCATCTTGGTTAAAGCTTTTGATTCATAAGGCTTATGTGGAGTCGGGTCAAGCCCCGCCTCAGAGAATCAGAGCTTATTCTACTAGATCAGTCTCCACTTCGTGGGCTTTTAAGAATGAAGCTTCAGTTGATCAGATTTGCAAAGCAGCGACTTGGTCTTCTTTGCATACATTTACTAAATTCTACCGTTTTTATGTATTTGCCTCTTTGGAAGCAGATTTTGGTAGAAAGGTTCTTCAGGCAGCTGTTTCAGTTTGATTCCTCTGCTTATGTTTTAATTTGTTTTCTTTTCAATTATAAGAAAACCTTTTTCTTTTGATTGTGGATTTAATTTTTCAGTGGAAAATGGCTGTTTTTATTTTATCCCTCCCTCTCTAGTGACTCTTCTGTGAAGTTCCACATCCTGGATATAACTATCCCAAACATCACTAGCTCATGGACTCTTGCCAATTACATAAAAGAAAACATAATTTATGTAAGAATTTACCTGATAATTTAATTTCTTTCATATTGGCAAGAGTCCATGAGACCCACCCTTTTTATGTTGGTTATGTTTTTTTGTATAAAGTACAATTACATTTCCAATTCCTTTTTTTGATGCTTTTTACTCCTTTTTCTAGTTGGCTTTTCGTTAAACTGAATTGTGGGTGTGGTTAGGGGTGTATTTATAGGCATTTTGAGGTTTGGGAAACTTTGCCCCTCCTCTTGCCAATATGAAAGAAATTAATTTATCAGGTAAGTTCTTACATAAATTATGTTTTTTATCAACTTCTTGTTTCCACATATCTATATCTGGGCATTCTCTTGTTTCCCAAAATTTTAGAATTAACCTCTTAGCACTGTTAAGTGCTATTATGCTGTTAAGTGCTATTAGAGTAAGGCTATGGCTATTTTTTTTAATTTTGCTTCTAAATAAAGTTTTTTTCTGACCGCAACTTCAACCCATTGTTTTTGTGTTTTTTTCTTAGTTGGTCACGTTTTTTGAGTAGCCTATTAAAAATCTGGCCATTAGGCGGCTGTCAATCGACGTAATCCGCCACCTGGATGATCTGCGCATGCGCTATAATTTATTTTTTCATCTTGGAATCCACACGCGCACCCATTTCTCGCATTTGTATTTGTATTATGTTTGTATTCCCATAATACGTAATAGGCTACAGACGGCTACAATCCTGACAAGCGATTCGCCAATTAGCGCATGCACAGTAGGGAGTGAAATCACCGATTTTTACAGGTGCAGTTCAATGAAGCATCGTGAACACGCTTTTGACAGATGTATAGAGCGTGTGGGACTGCTCTATATGTCAGAGACTAGAAAAAAAAGAAAATAGTGGTTGGGAGGAGTCAACATCGGAATGGTGGTGAATAAAAAAAAAATCATTACATAAATGTAAAAGAAATTGAGATAAAAAGTTAACAATCAACGTATTGAAAGCTTGACAAATTCATTAGTCTATTCAAAATGTTAAAACTTTACCTTCACTTTATTTATTTTCCCCAGCTGTTTGTATACGAGGGTAATAAATTATGTAGTTTAGACAGATTATGTTTTCTACTATTTATACACAATTTTTCAAACTCTGTCATTATTCTCACAAATTTTGCCTGATAATTATGTGAAGATAAATAATGTTTAAGCTGTGAATATTTTAACCAGTCCGACAAGACTGCATATCCTAGGCTTCTTAGCTCTTTACATAATAGTAACTTGTCATCTTTAGCTATATTGTATATCCTCATTTTCTAATGGCACTCTCAAATTGTCATGCTAAAAATTCTTTATCATCTATTAGTGATGTTTAGAATTAATATGTTTTCTAATTTTTAACCAGAACTTTTTTACCCAGAATGTTGCTTTGCGATGCAAATCTATATTTGGAATTCCTTGACCCCCTTTCCATTTGGGTCTACACATGCATTCCTTGTTTATTCTAGGATGTATTTTCCACCATACGTAATTTATTATAATTGTTTGCAATTCTACAACATATATTTTAGGTACAGTATTGGTAAAGTTTGAAAAATATATAATATTCTTGGTAATATATTCGTTTGAATAATATTTATCCTACCTAACCATTATATTTTCTTCTTAAACAATATTAATAAAATAAATATTTTATATTTCTTTCTTTAGATTTTGATAATTCTATATATATACATTATGTCATATTTTAGAGCTAGAAATATACCAAGGTATTTCAATCTAGTAATTCTCTTAAAAGGACAATTGACTAATAGTTTTTCCATTACATTTTCTTGAATATTTATATTAATTATTTCATATTTTCTCAAAGTTTTATAATTCCCACCTTCTTTGTTCTAATTTTACATCCATGTAGGTAGTTGGAGTAACAGACGGCTAGATTACGAGTTTTTCGTTTTGAGCTGTGCGGTGCTAACGAGCAGTTTTCTCTCACCGCTCACTTACCTGCAGTGCTGGTATTATGGGTTTTTACAAATCTGTTGTTAAAAGACAAGAAGTGAGCGTTGAGCAAAATTTTGCTCATTACCGCACTCCAATACCAGCGCTGCTTAAGTCAGCGGTGAGCTTTTGGGTACGTGCTCGTGCACGATTTCCCCATAGGAAACAACGAGGAGAGCCGGCTGAGAAAAAGTCTAACACCTGCAAAAATGCAGCGTAAAACTCACTAACGCAGCCCCATTGTTTCCTATGGGGAAATAAAATTTATGTCTACACCTAGCACCCTAACATGAACCCCGAGTCTAAGCACCCCTAATCTTACACTTAATAACCCTAATCTGCTGCCACCAACATTGCCGCCACCTACATTATATTTATTAACCCCTAATCTGCCGCCCCCAATGTCGCCGCAACCTACCTACACTTATTAACCCCTAATCTGCCGCCCCAACGTCGCCGCCACTATAATAAACATATTAACCCCTATACCGCCGCACTCCTGCCTCGCAAACATTAGTTAAATATTATTAACCCCTAATCTGCCATCCCTAACATCGCCGCCACCTACCTACACTTATTAACCCCTAATCTGCCACCCCCAACGTCGCCGCCACTATACTAAATTTATTAACCCCTAAACCTAAGTCTAACCCTAACACCCCCTAACTTAAATATAATTACTGTCACGGATACTGGGCTGCAGGGGTTGAACTCTTAACCCCCCCCTAGACTCAGAATGTTTGAGATTATTGCAACCTCCTGCTGTTATGTGCCTTTCTGTTATTGTATGAGTCATCCATTGTCCTTTTGTGATTAGATAATCGAATGCTGAGACCTCCTGCTGTTATGTGTCTTTCTGCTATTGTGTGAGTCATCCATTGTCCTTTTGTGATTAGATAATCGAATGCTGAGGCCTCCTGCTGTTATGTGTCTTTCTGCTATTGTGTGAGTCATCCATTGTCCTTTTGTGATTAGATCATCGAATGCTGAGACCTCCTGCTGTTATGTGTCTTTCTGCTATTGTGTGAGTCATCCATTGTCCATTTGTAAGTCAGGGTGTGATTAGAATCTTGTTTAACTAACCATTGTCTGATGTTTGTCTCATTGTATAATATTTGTTTCTATTTGTGAAGTAACTACCCCCATTTGTTGGAAATGTATAAAAGCTGTGTTTTCTGTGCAATAAAGGAGTTCTTATTTCACCTGAATGCTAGTCTGTCATTTAGGTGGGCTCCAGCTAGAATCACTTTCCTCAACATCTTTACCATCTTCACTCTCAGGCAATTTTCATATACTGCTTTCTCCATAATGATGCCTGTTTGTCTTTCTTGCTGTATAGATTTTCTGTAGTTTTCTTCCTCCATTTAAAGAATAACACAAAAATCACATGACCCATGTAGCTTGTAGCTTGGCAGTGCCCCCATGCAGCCTGTAGCTTGTTCTTGCTCATGGTTGTTAGTACAAGAATATTCTGTCCCACTTCATACACTCCCTCATTGTCAGTACAATCATGCAACTGCTTTTCTATGAATATGGCAGCCCTTAGATTTACAGGTACCTCACCTAATAATGTACACCATACTCTATTACAGGTGTTTCTGAGATGCACAGTTTTCTTTCACACGCTGTAAAGCCTTTGTGTGCTACTAGCTGTGGATTTGCTAACCAGGGATCTTTCCTTGTTAAGGTTGTTAGGGGTTGTCTCGCAGCATGTGGGACCTATCTGCTGGGCCTGATGAGAACTCTGACTCTGCACTAGTATAAGTGTATGGGCTGGATGGGACTGTTGTGCTGTGAGTAAACATCTTTGTATGTCTACCCTTTGATCCTCAGTCTGTATTAGTCCTTGTTCCCTAGTCTGTGCAGTCTGCTTATAAGTCACTACTAAGATTACTGGAGTTTCTGTCACCCACACTCTTTTACAATCACTCTGGGGGCCCATCAAGGAGTATAATTTACCCTCCTCCCCCAGGCACTCAGGATTCTATGTCACTGCTGCTTCTGACACAGATTGGTCCACACTCTCCCTCTGCCCTCCCTCAAGTCAGTTTTCCTCTTCACATCCTCACTCAGAGTTTGGGATCCTTCTAGATCTGGTACAGAGTAGACAGACAGGCACATCTCTTCGTTTTGCCCCTTCTCCCAGATATTCTGTCCTTTTACACCCTCTAAAGGTTACTGTTGTTTCTGGCACAGACTAACACTCATCAGCCATCTACCCTATTTCTCCTTCCATTTTTACTCAGTACTGCAGACCCCACTGGTTCTGGCATCAACTAATTCTTGCTATCATTTGGTCCTCTCTACCAGTCAGCCAGTCCTCTCACTTTTTCACATCTCAGAACAGACATGCATGATTCAGGTAAAGGCCCCAATTTATCAAAGTCTGGTGGACCTGATCCGACAGTGCGGATCAGGTCCGCCAGACCTCGCTGAAGAGCTGCTGGTGCAACGCTGCCCCCTGCAGACTCGCGGCCAATGGGTCGCCAGCAGGTGGGTGTCAATCAACCCAATCGTACTTGATCGGGTTGATTTCTGGCGATGTCTGTCCGCCTGCTCTGAGCAGGCGGACAGGTTATGGAGCAGCGGTCTTTGTGACCACTGCTTCATAACTGCTGTTTCTGGTGAGCCTGCAGGCTCGCCAGAAACACGGGCACCTCACAAGAGCTGCTGGTGCAACGCCGCCCCCTACAGACTCACGGCCAATGGGCCGCCAGCAGGTGGGTGTCAATCAACCCGATCGTACTCAATCAGGTTGATTTCCGGCGATGTCTGTCCACCTGCTCTGAGCAGGCGGACAGGTTATGGAGCAGCGGTCTTTGTGACCGCTGCTTCATAACTGCTGTTTCTGGTGAGCCTGCAGGCTCGCCAGAAACACGGGGCATCAAGCTCCATTTGGAGCTTGATAGATAGGCCCCAAAGGCTGCTTCACACACACACACACACACACACTGTGCCCCTCCCCTTCAGCATGTCACTGGGCATAGTTAAACACAGCTCTTTGTACAGTAGGGGGCCCATATCTAGTTTACCAATATCACAGGTATCATTGTCAGGCACATACAGTGATAACAATCTACCCAGATCAGTAACCAGTGTTACCTTGCGTCTCACAGTGACAGGTTGCATAGTTGTTTCCATCTGACATGTGACAAACAACACAGAATCTAATTGTGCTAATTTAATTTTCTCTGAGCCTATGTGGCCCACTTTGTTGCAAACAAAACACCATTGGGTATCCCCCTGCCCAAGTTTAGCACTAACCCCTCCTTTTCCAGACGGAACAGAATCATTATATAAGGGCTCAGTAGGCTTTGTAAAGGGAAGCTGTGAAGCAGCTCGCTTCCATCTGGATGCCCCCTTAACAAATTAAGGCTCTGCTCTTATTCACAAGTGCCATGTTAGAGGTGTAAAAATCTTCCAGCTCACCTGCTTCCCATGGTAGTTTTGGGTTTTCGATCTAATGCCCATTTCTCTACTTCCACTGGGCAAAGTTTCACAAACTGCTCTTTAAAGGGATAGGAAAGTCAAAATTAAACTTGCATGATTCAGATAGAGCATGTACTTTTAAGACACTTTTAAATTCACTTCTATTTTTGAATGTGCTTCGTTCTCTTGATATCCCTTGTTGAAAAAGAATACACACAATGAGGCCCATTTATCAAGCTCCAAACGGAGCTTAAGGGCCTGTGTTTCTGGCGAGCCTGCAGGCTCGCCAGAAATATGAGTTGTGAAGCAGCGGTCTAAAGACCGCTGCTCCATAACCCTGTCCGCCTGCTCTGAGCAGGCGGACAGACATCGCCGCAATTCAACCCGATCGAGTACGGTCAGGTTGATTGACACCCCTCTGCTGGCGGCCAATTGGCCACAAATCTGCAGCGGGCGGCGATGCACCAGCAGCTCACAAGAGCAGCTGGTGCAATGCTGTATACTGAGAACGTATTGCTCTCCGCATTCAGCGAGGTCTGTCGGACCTGATCCGCACTGTCGGAAAGTTGAAAGTAAATGCAATCGCTTGAGCGCAATTGAAGTTAACGAACTTTGGGATGTTAGGTTTCTATACACTTTTTTTTCTCTATTGACTTCTTTGGGAGAATGCATTTACGCATTATTCTAACTTCTGCTTTTTGTGTGCATTGATTGTGTGCACGCAAGCGAACATTTTGAAAATGATTTCGAAAAATGTCAGTATATTTTAAAGGGCCAGTAAACATACAAAATAATGTTATATAATGCTGCACATAGTGCAGCATTATATAACATTATCGTAGTGGCAGCTTTATGAAACTAAAGCATTTCCTGATTTTTTATTTCATATTTGGACTCAGCTCAAGGTTCCACTGAGTGGGTCTTGTTGTTAAAAATCACTTCACATGCGTGTTGTCTAGTCACAGCCCGCCCGGTCGCGCCATTTAAGTGAATGTAGCTTGCTCCCGCTCTGATCTGGTAGTGGGAGTGAGCTACATTCACTTCAGTGGCGTGACCGGGCGGGCTGTGACTAGACAGCACGCCCGCGAAGTGCTTTTTAACAACAATATCCACTCAAAGGAACCTTGAGCTGAGTCCAACTTCGAAATAAAAAATCAGGAAATGTTTTAGTTTCATAAAGCTGCCACTAAGATAATGTTATATAATTCTGCACTATGTGCAGAATTATATAACATTATTTTGTATGTTTACTGGCCCTTTAAAGGACAAAGAGCCTTATAGTAAAAGATTCTCCTGCTTGGAGAGAAACTGTAATGCACACTTCAGATGATCTAAACTCACTGAATGCTAAAAGAAAAAACTGCAGAACCTGGATGTCCCAGAGAGATAAATAAAGCCTCTAATGAACCTCTACACTCAGATGAAATTATCTAAAATAATCCTCCAGCACTGCGAGATCTTTCACAAGATGCTAGACAGACAAATTTTGCTATACTTATCTAAGTGTGTTCTCTGCATTTCTGTATATGAAGTAGAGACAAGCCTAGTGCAATATAGCACTGCATGACATGAGTTTTGTTACACTTACACTTTGTACTTTGTATTTTATATTACTTTACACTTCAGTTTGAGTCCTTTCAATATTATTACATTTAAGATTTACACTTTCTCGTTTTTATGTTAATACATTTAGATTTAGAAATAGCAGATATTTTTACAAATTTGGATAATGTTTTGACAATGTTTGTGTTACTTTTACAAATTATGACCATATTTTGTATATTTCTGTGTATATTTTACAAGTTACATTGCAATTTGCGATTGCTGTATTGTAAAATAAAACACAGCTTCAGAAAGTGGGAGGGACAGGTAGTTCCCTGGGTATGTCTGAAGCTCTCTCAGAATTCTTATGAAATGCTGTATACAGTTTACACAAGCTGGTCAAACTGAATAATCTCACCAACTGTATGCTGGTGAAGTTTGCTCAAAATTCACAATACACTTTTTTTCACATTTAACTGAAAGAAAAATAATATATACTACACTAGTCGCAAAAACAAGTTAAATTGTAGTGAAACTTTTCAGTTTAATTTGTATTTGCTGCAAACTAAGACTTTATATTATTCCCAGGTGTTCTCTTGTTAACTTTTCTCACCCCTGTCAAATTCTTTATCCCAGAGAGCGTAATTACTATGTTGCACTATGATTGTCTCTCCTTCACATACAGAAATGCGGGGAATGCCTTTGAAGAAGTATAGCAAAATCTTTTTTTGTAATACTGGAGGATAATTTTCATCTAGTCTGAGTGGAGCTTTATATCATCAGGCCCTAGTTTCTCCACAACTGTCTACATGTTGTAATCAAAAACATTCACCTACAGATTGATAAAACCAGAGAGATAAGTACCTGAATATTTGGATTTCTTATTTCTTATCTTAAAAATGTGCATAAATGTTGCATTGATGTATCAGCCAGTAAGATCAATGGCATGCAACAAACAAATTAATTGATATGATTTGTAGCATTAACAAAGTTAACAGCAAACATCTAAATACAAGTCCAGATACAGGACAGCAGGAAAAACTAAAGGCCAGATTACAAGTGGTGTGAACTTTCGCTAGAAGTAATCTTTTTGTGCATTGGGTTGCATGCAAATTAAAGCCGACATGCTAACCAAATATTGTGACCATGTTAACGTAATTCTCCCTATTGAATGTAGAGGGCAGAAGGAAAAATCGAAACCCTATCGCTCACATGCTAACTTGTCAGATCATGTCTAGGATATGCTTACCTCTTTAACTAGGAGGTTTTCCTGCTACCAACCAGCTATAAAAGCTCCTCCCACATTTCACTCCCTGCTTAATTTTTGTGTATTGGTGCACAGGGTTTGTAGATCCTGTTTACAACAAGTTTTACTCTGCCTCCTTCTTCTATTACAACTCTGTATTATTATGCTCCTGGCATCCTGCCAGCACCTACCTCTCTAGGAATCCTATTGTCATCTGCTTATTCTAGCAGGCCTTGTGGATCAGCCTAATGCCTGTCAGCTCTTCTGCTGCTTTTCCCAGCTACAGCCACACACCAGATCCACACGGCATTCACGCTGCATGCTGACATCATCAGCTACAGCCGGCTCCATCTCTCACGGATCTGCTAAGTTGCCTTAATTGTCTGCTGAAAAGCCGCCCCAGTCTCTCAGGGAGCTACCGCTCAGGACTCTACTTAACTCAAAATCATCTAGTATATCAGTGGGTCATAGGTACAGTAGATTTATAGTACTATGCAACAATTTAGTGATCTCTACAGCATCCACTTGTATCCTGCTGCTGCCTTGTTTAACCTGTGACTGGTCTTCTATATAGGATTGTATCAGTACTCTCTTTACTCAGCTGTTAGAATTATATATCTTGGAGTAGGTTGCCCCCTTGATACTCCTACATAGATATACTGTTCTACACCACTGTTGCATTAAGTCTGTGTTAACCTGTGTGTTATTCACTTCTATAACATATTAACATTCACAGATACATATTAACCAGTATTAAATTAGACTGTAACTGTTAAGCAGTTGAGATTCCTAATACATATCTGCGTTTTACTATTGAATAAACCTGTGCATTAGCTTACAGCTGTTACATAACCTGACAGGAGTTATGAAAATGTCACATTCCAATGTTCTTCACTTACAGAGCAATGTAACTTATTTTTTTCATGTGTTGACCCCGAAGCATTTACTTGTTTTGGACCCTATGTGGATACAATAAATGTATTTTTATACAGCAGCTGGAAGACTTGTATTATTTTTTACTGGAACTCTAAAACACTCATCAGAATTAACCAAAATAAAATCCTCAAGTGCAGCCTCATTTATTCTATTACTCTCAAGACAGTCAAGTCTTGCAGTCAAGAGTGGAAGTTGATAACACCATGTACATTTTTCACCAAAGGGCATGGCCTAACAAGTTTGGTAGATCTCCAGTTCTTCAAAGATAACTGACAGACATGGTCACTCATTAAAATAACCTGTTTTGTGGAATTTCTGAGCAGCGGCCATGAATAGTCGCACTGCTGCATGCTGTCACTGTCCTGGACCCTTGCTTGTTTTTTGCATCTCTTATGCATTTTTAAATTTTACTAATAAAGCTATTCAATTTTTTATCCCCTGACTGCACCGGATTCCTTTGCTTTTTTGATATCCCCAGGCTTTCAATGCTGTCTATATAACACCACTCTATAAAGGAATCGTCCATGCAATATATTGATATAATTGGGATTTGCTACATAAGATATAACTGGTGAACCTATTAGAATTGAGTTTGCTGTCAGCATCAGCGCCCAGAGCTACTTTTGAGGTCATGGCCTTCAACTCCCCCCACCAGAAGGGCACTCTGGGACCCCTGTTGTTACATAGCATGATAGCAATAAGCGCGTGCTGTGTAGTTTTAAAAAGTACCTCTTCGCACACATAACCTATGTTTAATATGGGAAGTTCCATGGATATACTGAGCGATATTCGTACACTGCTGGATGTATATTCAATTGCCTTTGAGGCTTCACTGAAAGCTGCCTATGATACGTTGTCCCCCGTAATTGTTAATATGGACACTTTTACCGGCCTTGCTAGAGGCTTGCAGGATTATGGTGTTTCGTTTTTTTGTTCCAGAGCAAACTGCTCCATTTTCTAGACAGTCAGCGAAATGGGACGATGGATCTAATGCCTCTACAGGAGGTTACAAAAGTCTTTATCTTTATGTTTCCAGAAATGTATTCCAATGGAGCTATTGCATCTTTAAACAACTAACTGGTCTCTGAAGATTCTACAAAGAACCTAGAGGTTACTGACATCTAGGCAGACCCTGCTCCTGTCATGTCTCTAAGTATGTATTGATACATGCTTGGTTATAGCCTGACCACTTGTTATCACAATCTACCGTCTGAAAAATGTTCTTTAATTATTTGAGAACTGGTGTGGGGTAAGAGAGCTACTATATGCATGCATATATACTGTATATATATATATATATATATATATATATATATATATATATATATATATATATATATACTTAACTATGATGTTTCCCCAGGATATATATATATATATATATATATATATATATATATATATATATATATATATATACAGGGAGTGCAGAATTATTAGGCAAGTTGTATTTTTGAGGATTAATTTTATTATTGAACAACAACCATGTTCTCAATGAACCCAAAAAACTCATTAATATCAAAGCTGAATAGTTTTGGAAGTAGTTTTTACTTTGTTTTTAGTTATAGCTATTTTAGGGGGATATCTGTGTATGCAGGTGACTATTACTGTGCATAATTATTAGGCAACTTAACAAAAAACAAATATATAACCATTTCAATTATTTATTTTTACCAGTGAAACCAATATAACATCTCAACATTCACAAATATACATTTCTGACATTCAAAAACAAAACAAAAACAAATCAGTGACCAATATAGCCACCTTTCTTTGCAAGGACACTCAAAAGCCTGCCATCCATGGATTCTGTCAGTGTTTTGATCTGTTCACCATCAACATTGCGTGCAGCAGCAACCACAGCCTCCCAGACACTGTTCAGAGAGGTGTACTGTTTTCCCTCCTTGTAAATCTCACATTTGATGATGGACCACAGGTTCTCAATGGGGTTCAGATCAGGTGAACAAGGAGGCCATGTCATTAGATTTTCTTCTTTTATACCCTTTCTTGCCAGCCACGCTGTGGAGTACTTGGACGCGTGTGATGGAGCATTGTCCTGCATGAAAATCATGTTTTTCTTGAAGGATGCAGACTTCTTCCTGTACCACTGCTTGAAGAAGGTGTCTTCCAGAAACTGGCAGTAGGACTGGGAGTTGAGCTTGACTCCATCCTCAACCCGAAAAGGCCCCACAAGCTCATCTTTGATGATACCAGCCCAAACCAGTACTCCACCTCCACCTTGCTGGCGTCTGAGTTGGACTGGAGCTCTCTGCCCTTTACCAATCCAGCCACGAGCCCATCCATCTGGCCCATCAAGACTCACTCTCATTTCATCAGTCCATAAAACCTTAGAAAAATCAGTCTTGAGATATTTCTTGGCCCAGTCTTGATGTTTCAGCTTATGTGTCTTGTTCAGTGGTGGTCGTCTTTCAGCCTTTCTTACCTTGGCCATGTCTCTGAGTATTGCACACCTTGTGCTTTTGGGCACTCCAGTGATGTTGCAGCTCTGAAATATGGCCAAACTGGTGGCAAGTGGCATCTTGGCAGCTGCACGCTTGACTTTTCTCAGTTCATGGGCAGTTATTTTGCGCCTTGGTTTTTCCACACGCTTCTTGCGACCCTGTTGATTATTTTGAATGAAACGCTTGATTGTTCGATGATCACGCTTCAGAAGCTTTGCAATTTTAAGAGTGCTGCATCCCTCTGCAAGATATCTCACTATTTTTGACTTTTCTGAGCCTGTCAAGTCCTTCTTTTGACCCATTTTGCCAAAGGAAAGGAAGTTGCCTTATAATTATGCACACCTGATATAGGGTGTTGATGTCATTAGACCACACCCCTTCTCATTACAGAGATGCACATCACCTAATATGCTTAATTGGTAGTAGGCTTTCGAGCCTATACAGCTTGGAGTAAGACAACATGCATAAAGAGGATGATGTGGTCAAAATACTAATTTGCCTAATAATTCTGCACTCCCTGTATATATATATATATATATATATATATATACAGTATATCCAGCTAATATAGCCGTTAAACACACCCTTTATATATATATATTTCTGACAGGGACAAGGGATGTCAATCTCACACAACAGTATTACAATATTCTTTTCAGGGGTTTCTGTAACCTTTTATTGATGAAGTTTTAACAACTTTTAAATCTTCTATAGCAAACATCCTATTCCTTTGATATGGGTCTTGTTGCCACATATATTTCAGGCAAATGTCACTCTAACTGACCTATTTATATATCATGCCACCTATTTAGCCTGAAACTGCTGTCTATATTATAAGCATGTGTAAAAATGTGTTCTATCTATATTAATTGTAGGATGCTGAGTTCCTTCTTTCAAGCTACGTAAAATGAGTGTTGGCATCTACCTTGCTAGATCTACCCTAAAGTTTCCAAGCTTAATCTAGTTGTACTAACTAATTTGTATTCATTGAAGCCTCATACAATATGATTTAATTTTCCTTTTGTATTATAAGTATACTGGTGCTCTGTAGTCGTGAGAAGCCCTACATTAAAGGGGCAGAAAATTAGTTTTATAGATCTCAGTTCCTCTCCTGTATTGACTCTTTTGGGAGTCTATTCTAAAAAATTAGGTTTATAGTTTGAGACCCACGAGTGGTCTCCTTTATTTCATAGTACTTTCTGTTACCATAATAGATCTACAGGCAGGGGACGATTCAGAACATTTCAGAGTCTACAGCATATCTTTAGAAATTCTCTTTCTCAAGATATTTAGCTGTAAGTTAGCTTTTAAATTATAAATATTTGGGTAATATGTTGTTTCTTGTTAAAGGGACATAAAACCCATTTTTTTTCTTTTAAGATTCAGATAGAAAATACAATTTTAAACAATTTTCAAATTGACTTCAAATTTTCTTTGTTTTCTTGTTATTCTTTGTTGTAGAGCAGGAGTGTGCACGTGTCTTCAGCACTATTAGGCATCAGTTACAATGTTATACATTAGCAAGACCACTAGATTACTGCACTATTTCCTGTCATGTAGTGGCATGCACGCTACCTATCTAGATATCTCCTCAAAAAAAGAATAACAGGAGAATCACACAGATTTTAAAATAGAAGTAAATTGGAAACTTTTTAAAAAAAATAGTTTTCTCTATTGGATATAGGGGTTTTGATGTGTCGGGCTTATTTTGGGGAGGTGTGTTAGACTTTTACGGGAGATTCAACTTTTTCTGAGGCGCCGGCAGTTTCTAAAGTGCCGTAAGTCACTAGCGGCTCCAAAAATTTGTATTTACGCACATTTCTGGACATCGCTAGTTTATCCAACTTACGGCACTTCATGAACTGCCGGCGCCGTATATATGTGATTCCCTGATGTGCGATGGGAAATTACGGGCGACACGGGTTTCAGCAGTTACGCTGAAGCCTGATTATCGCTACTGCGACCGAAAATTAACCAGAGATTTGATCTCTGGTTAATTTCCTAACAGTGTCCCAAATGCTCTCAAATTAGAGGAGGGCATTGTAGTTTTTTATTTAAAAAAAACCATCTAGCATTTTTTTATTTTTAAATACAAAACAACTGCACTAGGCAGTTTTGGGGCTTTAAAGTTGGTGGGAGTGGGGTGTTAGGGAAAAAAACGCACTGAAAAGTACCTTTACATTGCGGTCTATGGAAACCGCAATATAAATATATATGTATATGCTGATATAAACAATCACAGTAAGGGAAATTCACTGAGCTAATGGGTATGGTACAATACACATGAATGTTCTTGCTTGTCAAACTTAAGATCAAAGTTAAGCAGAGTATGCTGCTCAGTGTTTTTCACAGGAAGCGGTGACTAGTGATGTAAACAATGGCAGACTTTAAAGTTGTATATTTTACAAGGTCAAACCCTGCAGGTACATGATAGATGGCAGCACAAAAAGAGTATACAGTGGTGTTCAGCAGTAACTATGTTATCCAGAGTGTAGGAAGTCACATAACACATGCACGGTAGGAAAAGCAAAGTAAGTGCAAGCAACCGGTGCTCCAACAGTCTATGGCTGTACGTTCCTTACTGCTCCATAGTGTTTCTGAGCCAAGCTCCACTTCCTCGTACCTCCGAACGATTCACTCTAATGTTCCGCTGTGTGCGTCCGTTCAACGGAAGTAAAGGGAGGGGGCGTGTCCAATCAACCCCACGATAGCCGTAATACACATAGACAGTCCCGTCACCGCTTCTGGACAAGTAAGTGACCAAGCTCTCTTTGCCCCTGGATATTCAGGCAATGTAGATAAGTGGAAGAAAGAGAACGAGCAATCCAGGGCAAATTAAAAACTATTGGAAATAATCCATACAAGCTGTTATTTTTCTTGGCATGGTTGTATTTATCTTTTACTCTGAGTTGGACATCAAATGCCAGGACATTAACACAAATATCCCCTCCATTTGATAAATAGTCAGTACCAGGTATAATAAGTTTGTGGCCTGTAGCTTTGTTTGTTTATCTGCTATTTGTGTACGCTGTTAACAGTGATTAGGTTACATGGACTTTTTAAGCTTAATGAGGCTGATTTCCTTTATGGAAAATAATATGTTTTAATGTTAAAATGTATCATAATGTATTTATTACAAATAATCCATGAACTGTGTATATATATATATATATATATATATATATATATATATATATATACATGTATATTATCGTATATATATATATTTTTTTGTCATCATTATATACAAGAGATTCTGATTCAAGGGGATGTATCATTATTAACTGTGAGCTAAGTACTCCATTTTTTATTTCCATCATTCTAGGTCTTAGAATATATGACCTTACTTCCCCTTCTAAATTTGCTCATTTGCATTATCAGACTCAAATTTTAGTTTAAATTTACTTTTTTCAGATTTTTATATTTGAATCACATTAATGGTGCCTCTTTTTTAGGTATATTTTTCTAAACTTGACTAGTATATAGTGAATGCCTTGTATTGGCAGCGTGCACTGGTTTAAATTATAAACTAAATTATAAATTACATTATATTTTGGATTGTGGTTTGGATTATACTTTGAACTACATGTATATATATAATATTATAATATAACATCTAAATTGACATTAATATTAATATCAATATATTAGCGATATAACAATTTCACATATACAGATGGTTTATATCCTGGTGGACTTTTGTATTCATGTGTATTTCTTTTATGTTAACTCTGTTGAATTGAATATCATTAACTGTATTGGTCCTCCTTGTTTAATATGACACATTGATATTGGAAATAATTATTATGAAGGGTTAATCCCAGAATTGTCTGTAAGGCTACATAGGCATTGGTTGAATTTGTTAACCAATTATCCTCTAGGTTTGCTTTTAAATAGGCACCACAGGTATACTGAATTAGCTATGATTACGGCTGTTTAGCCGAAACATGTTAGCCTTCAGTTTGCCTGTGCTGCCTTACTAACAAGACTACGGACCCTCCTGGAACCTTTTAAAGTTTTTGAATAAAGGAACTGTTTTTAATTTGCCCTAAATATATTCATATACATATATATTTAAAAATACTGCCCATCGCAGCGCTACTTACCCCCTTCACTGCGCAAGATTCTGAAGCCGTCTCATGAGCGCAATGCTTCTATTACAAAGTGGATTACTAATATCACTTGCATATTAAACGGACAGTCTACACCAGAAATTTTATTGTTTTAAAAGATAGATAATCCCTTTATTACCCATTCCCCAGTTTTGCATAACCAACACAATTATATTAATATACTTTTTACCTCTGTGATTATCTTGTGCATAAGCCTCTGCAAACTGCCCCTTTATTTCAGTTCTTTTGACAGTCTTGCAGTTTAGCCAATCAGTGCTGGCTCCCAGGTAACTTCACGTGCATAAGCACAGTGTTATCTATATGAAACACATGAACTAACACCCTCTAATGGTAAAAAAAACTGTTAAAATGCATTCTGAAAAGAGGTGGCCTTCAAGGTCTAAGAAATTAGCATATGAACCTCCTAGGTTAAGCTTTCAACTAAGAATACCAAGAGAACAAAGCAAAATTGGTGATAAAAGTAAATCGAAAAATTGTTTAAAATGACATGCTCTATCTGAATCATAAAAGTTTATTTTGGACTAGACTGTCCCTTTAAGTTTCATCATTGGTGCAGATGCCAATAATGAAATGAAAATAATGAATAATTATTGAATCAGAGAGAGAATGCAATTTTAAACAGGTACAAAATCCTTTACGCAAACATTTTGGGACCAGAAAAGGTTTTAAGTTTTAGAATAGTTTGAATTTTGGAATATTTGTATATCTGTAAAATTGGACAGCTTGGGGAGAGGATGGAACCAAGTGTAAACATGTCCTACAGCTTATACATGCTACTTAGATGTAGTTTTATATACTTTTTAATATTTTTGTATACATCAAAAAGATAGTACAGCACTCAAATCCTTATTAAAGACTAACATTTGTATTTTAGAAGACACAAACCAAACCAAAGACACAGGCAGAGACCATTTTGACTTACTGTCAGAGAAATTGTATATTTGAATAACTTTATTTTAAAAAAATATTTATTTATCTATCTATCTATGTGTCTATATATATTAATGAAAAAGTGTGTACTGTATTTTAAAATAATTTTGGATTTAGGTATTCTGGATTTTGTGATTTTTACCTGAAAAATGTTCAAGTTTCTTCTATTATCAAATTTTCTTTGTTCCTTTAGTATCCTTTTTATTTTTTTAAGCATACCTAGGTAGGCTCAGGAGCAGCAATGCACTGCTGGGAGCTGTCTGCTCATTGGTGGCTGCACATATATGCCTCTTGTCATTTGCTTACTCAATGCATTCAGCTAGCTCCCAGTAGTGCATTGCTGCTCCTTCAACAAAAGATGCCAAGAGAATGGCGCAAATTTTATAACAAAAATAAAATAGTAAGTAATTTAAAAACTGCTTACTCTATATGAATCTTTAAAGAATATTTATTTTCCCCTTTAACATGTTAATACATAAAAATATAATAAACATATGTTTAATAAAACAAATTAGATTTGGACCTGGATGAAGAAGGAAGAGGTTCCCGCTTGGAAGAAGATGTCGGCCTATTGGTCCTGGATGAACAAGGAAGAGGTTTCCGCTTGGAAGAAGATGTCGGCCTATTGGTCCTGGATGAAGAAGGAAGAAGTTCCCGCTTGGAAGAAGATGTCGTTCTATTGGTCCTGGATGAAGAAGGAAGAGGTTCCCGCTTGGAAGAAGATGTCGTTCTATTGGTCCTGGATGAAGAAGGAAGAGGTTCCCGCTTGGAAGAAGATGTCGTTCTATTGGTCCTGGATGAAGAAGGAAGAGGTTCCCGCTAGGAAGAAGATGTCGTTCTATTGGTCCTGGATGAAGAAGGAAGAGGTTCCCGCTTGGAAGAAGACTTCACCGCCTGGAACAGGACCTTCTCTGCCAGACTTCAGGAACGGTGAGTACCTATTTGGGGGTTAGACTGGGGCTTTTTTTTGTTTTTTAATATTAGGGATTTACTGGGCACTCTTAAAAGAGCTGAATGCCCTTTTAAGGGCAGTAAAAGAGCTGAATGCCCATACAAATGCCCCTTTAGGGGCAATAGGTAGTTTAGGATTTTTTAGTGTTAGTTTTTTTATTTTTGGGGGTTTGGTGGGTGGGGTTTTTTACTGTTAGAGGGGGGACTTTTTTAAGGTAAAAAAGCTGTTTAACTTAGGGCTTTTAAGGGCTATTGGTACTTAAAGGGACACTGTAACCAAAAAAATTTCTTTCATGATTCACATTGAGCATGAAATTTTAAGAAACTTTCTAATTTACTCCTATTATCAAATTTTCTTCATTCTCTTGGTATCTTTATTTGAAATGCAAGAATGTAAGTTTAGATGCCGGACCATTTTTGGTGAACAACCTGGGTTGTCCTTGCTGATTGGTGGATAAATTCATCAACCAAACAAAAAGTGCTGTCCAGAGTACTGAAACCAAAAAAAAGCTTAGATGCCTTCTTTTTCAAATAATGATAGCAAGAGAACGAAGAAAAATTGATAATAGGAGTAAATTAGAAAGTTGCTTAAAATTGCATGCTCTTTCTGAATTACAAAAGAAAAAATTTGGGTACAGTGTCCCTTTAAGTATTATATTAGGGGGTGTTTTATTTTGGGGAGGCTTTTTATTTTCATAGGGATTGGGTTTAATTTTTTTTATTTTTGATAATTTGGTTTATTATTTTATGTAATTTTAGACTTTTTTATTTTGTGTAATCTTAGATTAATTTAATTTTAGGTTTTTATTTTTAAGTAATGTTAGCTTTTTTATTTTAATTGTAACTTAGTATTTTTTAATTTAGGTAATTGGCGTTAATTTAGGGAGTGTTAGGTTAGAGGGCTTACTAACTTACGGCTAGATTTGGAGTTTTGTCGGTAACGACCCGAAAAACTAACGCCGGCTTTTTTCTGGCCGCACCATAAAAATAACTCTGGTATTGAGAGTCCACATAAAGGCTGCGTTAGGCTCCAAAAAAGGAGCATAGAGCATTTTTAACGCAGCTTCAACTCTCGATACCAGAGTTGCTTACGCAAGCGGCCAGCCTCAAAAACGTGCTCGTGCACGATTCTCCCATAGGAAACAATGGGGCTGTTTGAGCTGAAAAAAATCCTAACACCTGCAAAAAAGCCGCGTTCAGCTCCTAACGCAGCCCCATTGTTTGCTATGCGGAAACACTTCCTACGTCTGCACCTAACACTCTAACATGCACCCCGAGTCTAAACACCCCTAACCTTACACTTATTAACCCCTAATCTGCCGCCCCCGCTATCGCTGACCCCTGCATATTATTATTAACCCCTAATCTGCCGCTCCGTAAACCGCCACTACTTACATTATCCCTATGTACCCCTAATCTGCTGCCCTAACATCGCCGACCCCTATATTATATTTATTAACCCCTAATCTGCCGCCCACAACGTCGCCTCCACCTAACTACACTTATTAACCCCTAATCTACCGAGCGGACCTGAGCGCTACTATAATAAAGTTATTAACCCCTAATCCTCCTCACTAACCCTATAATAAATAGTATTAACCCCTAATCTGCCCTCCCTAACATCGCCGACACCTAACTTCAATTATTAACCCCTAATCTGCCGACCGGAGCTCACCGCTATTCTAATAAATGTATTAACCCCTAAAGCTAAGTCTAACCCTAACACTAACACCCCCCTAAGTTAAATATAATTTACATCTAACAAAATTAATTAACTCTTATTAAATAAATTATTCCTATTTAAAGATAAATACTTACCTGTAAAATAAATCCTAATATAGCTACAATATAAATTATAATTATATTATAGCTATTTTAGGATTTATATTTATTTTACAGGTAACTTTGTATTTATTTTAACCAGGTACAATAGCTATTAAATAGTTAAGAACTATTTAATAGCTAAAATAGTTAAAATAATTACAAATTTACCTGTAAAATAAATCCTAACCTAAGTTACAATTAAACCTAACACTACACTATCAATGAATTAATTAAATACAATTCCTACAAATAAATACAATTAAATAAACTAGCTAAAGTACAAAAAATAAAAAAGAACTAAGTTACAAAAAATAAAAAAATATTTACAAACATAAGAAAAATATTACAACAATTTTAAACTAATTACACCTACTCTAAGCCCCCTAATAAAATAACAAAGACCCCCAAAATAACAAAATGCCCTACCCTATTCTAAATTACTACATTTCAAAGCTCTTTTACCTTACCAGCCCTGAACAGGGCCCTTTGCGGGGCATGCCCCAAGAAATTCAGCTCTTTTGCCTGTAAAAAAAAACATACAATACCCCCCCCCCATCCAAGATGGCGTCCCTCGAATTCCGATTGGCTGATAGGATTCTATCAGCCAATCGGAATTAAGGTAGGAATATTCTGATTGGCTGATGGAATCAGCCAATCAGAATCAAGTTCAATGCGATTGGCTGATTCGATCAGCCAATCAGATTGAGCTTGCATTCTATTGGCTGTTCCGATCAGCCAATCGGATTGATCTTGATTCTGATTGGCTGATTCCATCAGCCAATCATAATATTCCTACCTTAATTCCGATTGGCTGATAGAATCCTATCAGCCAATCGGAATTCGAGGGACGCCATCTTGGATGATGTCCCTTAAAGGAACCGTCATTCGGCTAGTAGGCGTCGGGAGAAGAGGAAGATGGATCCGGAAGAAAGAAGATTGAAGATGCCGTTGATAGAAGACTTCATCCGGATCATGGACCTCTTCAGCTCCCGCTTGGATGAAGACTTCAGCCGGATCATGGACCTCTTCAGCTCCCGCTTGGATGAAGACTTCAGCCGGATCATGGACCTCTTCAGCCCCCCGCTTGGGCTTGGATTAGGACATCGGAGGAGCTCTTCAGGACGGATCGGTGAACCTGGTAGGGTGAAGACAAGGTAGGAAGATCTTCAGGGGCTTAGTGTTAGGTTTATTTAAGGGGGGTTTGGGTTAGATTAGGGGTATGTGGGTGGTGGGTTGTAATGTTGGGGGGGGTATTGTATGTTTTTTTTTACAGGCAAAAGAGCTGAATTTCTTGGGGCATGCCCCGCAAAGGGCCCTGTTCAGGGCTGGTAAGGTAAAAGAGCTTTGAAATGTAGTAATTTAGAATAGGGTAGGGCATTTTGTTATTTTGGGGGTCTTTGTTATTTTATTAGGGGGCTTAGAGTAGGTGTAATTAGTTTAAAATTGTTGTAAAATTTTTCTTATGTTTGTAAATATTTTTTTATTTTTTGTAACTTAGTTCTTTTTTATTTTTTGTACTTTAGCTAGTTTATTTAATTGTATTTATTTGTAGGAATTGTATTTAATTAATGTATTGATAGTGCAGTGTTAGGTTAATTGTAGGTAATTGTAGGTAGTTTATTTAATTAATTTATTGATAGTGTAGTGTTAGGTTTAATTGTAACTTAGGTTAGGATTTATTTTACAGGTAAATTTGCAATTATTTTAACTATTTTAGCTATTAAATAGTTCTTAACTATTTAATAGCTATTGTACCTGGTTAAAATAAATACAAAGTTACCTGTAAAATAAATATAAATCCTAAAATAGCTATAATATAATTATAATTTATATTGTAGCTATATTAGGATTTATTTTACAGGTAAGTATTTATCTTTAAATAGGAATAATTTATTTAATAAGAGTTAATTAATTTCGTTAGATTTAAATTATATTTAATTTAGGGGGTGTTAGTGTTAGGGTTAGACTTAGCTTTAGGGGTTAATACATTTATTAGAATAGCGGTGAGCTCCGGTCGGCAGATTAGGGGTTAGTAATTGAAGTTAGGTGTCGGCGATGTTAGGGAGGGCAGATTAGGGGTTAATACTATTTATTATAGGGTTAGTGAGGCGGATTAGGGGTTAATAACTTTATTACAGTAGCGGTGCGGTCCGCTCGGCAGATTAGGGGTTAATAAGTGTAGGCAGGTGGAGGCGACGTTGAAGGGGGCAGATTAGGGGTTAATAAATATAATATAGGGGACGGCGGTGTTAGGGGCAGCAGATTAGGGGTACATAGGTATAATGTAGGTGGCGGCGCTTTGCGGTCGGCAGATTAGGGGTTAATTATTGTAGGTAGCTGGCGGCGACGTTGTGGGGGGCAGATTAGGGGTTAATAAATATAATACAGGGGTCGGCGGTGTTAGGGGCAGCAGATTAGGGGTACATAAGTATAACGTAGGTGGCGGTCGGTAGATTAGGGGTTAAAAAAATTATTCGAGTGTCGGCAATGTGGGGGGACCTAGGTTTAGGGGTACATAGGTAGTTTATGGGTGTTAGTGTACTTTAGAGTACAGTAGTTAAGAGCTTTATAAACCGGCGTTAGCCCAGAAAGCTCTTAACTACTGACTTTTTTCTGCGGCTGGAGTTTTGTCGTTAGATGTCTAACGCTCACTTCAGAAACGACTCTAAATACCGGAGTTAGAAAGATCCCATTGAAAAGATACTATACGCAATTGACGTAAGGGGATCTGCGGTATGGAAAAGTCGCGGATGAAAAGTGAGCGTTAGACCCTATTTTGAGTGACTCCAAATACAGGCGGTAGCCTAAAACCAGCGTTAGGAGCCTCTTACGCTGGTTTTCACGGCTACCGCCAAACTCCAAATCTAGGTCTTAATTAGTAATTTGCGTTGTGGGGGTTTGGCGGATTCTGATTAATAGTTTTATTAGGATTATTGCATTGTGTGGGTTTGGCGGATTAGGGGTTAATAGTTTTATTAGGTTTATTGCATTGTGGGTAAGTGGCGGATTAGGGGTTAATACATTTATTATCTTTAATGCAATGTGGGTTAATGGCTGATTAGGGGTTAATATATTTATTAGGTAGATTGCGATGTGGGTGAATGACGGATTAGGGGTTAATACATTTATTAGGTAGTTTGCGATGTTGGAGTTGGTGGATTTAGGGGTTAATACATTTTTTATTAGTTCAGATATGGGGGTGATGGCGGACATAGTGGTTTTGATGTGTCGGGTTTATTTTTGGGAGGCATGTTAAACTTTTACGGGAGATTCAACTTTTTTTTTTCTTAGGCGCTGGCAGTTTCTAAAGTGCCATAAGTCACTGGCGACTCCAGAAATTTGTATTTACGCACATTTCTGGACATAGTTTATCCAACTTACGGCACTTCATGAACTGCCGGCGCCGTATATGTGATTCCCCGATGTGCGAGGGAAAATTACAGACGACACGGGTTTCAGCAGTTACGCTGAAGCCTGAGCTGCATATGTAATCTCACCCTTTTTTACTTAGCATATCATTTTCTGTGCATCCCACATGTTGCTTTTGAGAAATACAGTTAAAGGGACATGAAACCCAAAATTTTTCTTTCATGATTTATAAAGAGCATGCCATTTTAAACAACTTTCCAAATTAATTCTATTATCATTGCATAATTCTTCATTCTCTTTATATCATTTGTTGAAAAGCATATCTAAATCGCCTCAGTAGCTGTTGATTTGTGGCTGCACATAGATGCCTCGTGTGATTGGCTCAACCATGTGCATTGCTATTTTTTCAACAAAGGATATCTAAAGAATGAAACAAATTAGATATTAGAAGTAAATTGGAATGTTGTTTAAAATTGTATTCTCAATCTGAATCACGAAAAAAATTGGGTTTCATGTCGCTTTAACCATAGATAAAACACAGTGGGATATACATTTTAAATTGCATTTAATAACAAACTATCTGTACTAGAGGATATACAGTAATTAGTATTTCCTTTTCAGACAAACTCACAAATTCCCTGTTTTCATTTACCTATTTTATTCTTCAAGGATCCATATTGTTTTCATAGGGCCCCATGTATTAAAAGGAGTTTGGACAGCTTCTCAACTTGAAAAGCTGTCCAAACACCTTTGCTGCATATGTGCAGCGGATCTGTTTCTCCGCTGGCCCATATGCAGCATTACACACTCAGGTGGCAAAGAGTTTAAAAAGTAGCAGTCTAATGACCGCTGCTTCTTACATTGTGGGAAGCAGGCTCACATTGGTTTGTTACTCCAAAATTTTTTGGAGCATTGCACAACATTTTAAGTTAAACGTTTCCAGATACCACAATATTTTTGTCACCACATTAATAATTTTGGTGGTCTTTTTGCTTAAAGTAGTAATAAATCTACATCTAACCTATAACTTAATTTGAGAATGAAACAAAAATACTTAAAAATCTTATTTCAATTATTATGGAACAATCAACAAAAGCTACAATAGAATTATACAGTTGCAAGAAAAAGTTTGTCAACTCTTTGGAATCAGAAGAATTTCTGCATTGGTTACTCAAAAATATGGTCTGTTGTTTGAAACTAATAACAAACAGTTTTTAATTTTTTATTTAATATTGTGCAAACTAGAAAAAGTAAGCAAACCTTTGTGTTAACGACTTCTCCAAAAGCTATTTCTGTTTTAATTAAGGAGCTGACATTGGAAGTGTGGTTTACACACGTGCTCTGCCCTTTAAATTAAAGCACACTAACGGCTAGATTTAGAGTTTGGCGTTAGCCGTGAAAACCAGCGTTAGAGGCTCCTAACGCTGGTTTTAGGCTACCGCCGGTATTTGGAGTCAGTGATTAAAGGGTCTAACGCTCACTTTTCAGCCGCGACTTTTCCATACCGCAGATCCCCTTACGTCAATTGCGTATCCTATCTTTTCAATGGGATCTTTCTAACTCCGGTATTTAGAGTCGTTTCTGAAGTGAGCGTTAGAGCTCTAACGACAAAACTCCAGCCGCCGGAAAAAAGCAGGAGTTAAGAGCTTTCTGGGCTAACGCCGGTTCATAAAGCTCTTAACTACTGTACCCTAAAGTACACTAACACCCATAAACTACCTATGTACCCCTAAACCGAGGTCCCCCACATCGCCGCCACTCGATTAAACTTTTTTAACCCCTAATCTGCCGACCGCCACCTACGTTATACTTATGTACCCCTAATCTGCTGCCCCTAACACCGCCGACCCCTGTATTATATTTATTAACCCCTAATCTGCCCCCCTCAACGTCGCCGCCAGCTACTTACAATAATTAACCCCTAATCTGCCAACCGCAAAGCGCCGCCACCTACGTTATCCTTATGTACCCTAATCTGCTGCCCCTAACACCGCCGACCCCTATATTATATTTATTAACCCCTAATCTGCCCCCCTCAACGTCGCCGACACCTGCCTACACTTATTAACCCCTAATCTGCTGAGCGGACCGGAGCGCTACTATAATAAAGTAATTAACCCCTAATCCGCCTCACTAACCCTATCATAAATAGTATTTACCCCTAATCTGCCCTCCCTAACATCGCCGCCAGCTACCTTCAATTATTAACCCCTAATCTGCCGACCGGAGCTCACCGCTATTCTAATAAATGGATTAACCCCTAAAGCTAAGTCTAACCCTAACACTAACACCCCCCTAACTTAAATATAATTTAAATCTAACGAAATTAATTAACTCTTATTAAATAAATTATTCCTATTTAAAGATAAATACTTACCTGTAAAATAAATCCTAATATAGCTACAATATAAATTATAATTACATTGTAGCTATTTTAGGATTAATATTTATTTTACAGGCAACTTTGTATTTATTTTAACCAGGTACAATAGCTATTAAATAGTTAAGAACTATTTAATAGTTACCTAGTTAAAATAATAACAAATTTACCTGTAAAATAAATCCTAACCTAAGTTATAATTAAACCTAACACTACCCTATCAATACATTAATTAAATAAAATACCTACAATTACCTACAATTAACCTAACACTACACTATCAATAAATAAATTAAATACAAATGCTACAAATAACTACAATTACATAAACTAACTAAAGTACAAAAAATAAAAAAGAACTAAGTTACAAAAAATAAAAAAATATTTACAAACATAAGAAAAATATTACAACAATTTTAAACTAATTACACCTACTCTAAGCCCCCTAATAAAATAACAAAGACCCCCAAAATAAAAAAATGCCCTACCCTATTCTAAATTAATAGAGTTAAAAGCTCTTTTACCTTACCAGCCCTGAACAGGGCCCTTTGCGGGGCATGCCCCAAGAAAATCAGCTCTTTTGCCTGTAAAAAAAAAACATACAATACCCCCCCCCAACATTACAACCCACCACCCACATACCCCTAATCTAACCCAAACCCCCCTTAAATAAACCTAACACTAAGCCCCTGAAGATCTTCCTACCTTGTCTTCACCATCCAGGTATCACCGATCCGTCCTGGCATCCGGTGCTGAAGAGGTCCAGAAGAGGCTCCAAAGTCTTCCTCCTATCCGGCAAGAAGAGGACATCCGGACCGGCAAACATCTTCTCCAAGCGGCATCTTCGATCTTCTTCCATCCGGTGCGGAGCGGGTCCATCTTGAAGCAGCCGACGCGGATCCATCCTCTTCTTCCGGCGTCTCCCGACGAATGACGGTTCCTTTAAGGGACGTCATCCAAGATGGCGTCCCTCGAATTCCGATTGGCTGATAGGATTCTATCAGCCAATCGGAATTAAGGTAGGAATATTCTGATTGGCTGATGGAATCAGCCAATCAGAATCAAGTTCAATCCTATTGGCTGATCCAATCAGCCAATCAGATTGAGCTCGCATTCTATTGGCTGTTCCGATCAGCCAATAGAATGCGAGCTCAATCTGATTGGCTGATTGGATCAGCCAATCGGATTGAACTTGATTCTGATTGGCTGATTCCATCAGCCAATCAGAATATTCCTACCTTAATTCCGATTGGCTGATAGAATCCTATCAGCCAATCGGAATTCGAGGGACGCCATCTTGGATGACGTCATTTAAAGGAACCGTCATTCGTCGTTCAGTCGTCGGCCAGAATGGATGTTCCGCGGTGGAGGTCTTCAGGATGCTGCCGCTTCGCTCCGGATGGATGCCGCTTGGATGAAGACTTCAATCGGATGGAAGAACTCTTCTGCCCCGCTTGGATGAAGACTTCAGCTGGATCATGGACCTCTTCAGCCCCCCGCTTGGGCTTGGATCAGGACATCGGAGGAGCTCTTCAGGACCGATCGGTGAACCTGGTATGGTGAAGACAAGGTAGGAAGATCTTCAGGGGCTTAGTGTTAGGTTTATTTAAGGGGGGTTTGGGTTAGATTAGGGGTATGTGGGTGGTGGGTTGTAATGTTGGGGGGGGGGTATTGTATGTTTTTTTTTACAGGCAAAAGAGCTGATTTTCTTGGGGCATGCCCCGCAAAGGGCCCTGTTCAGGGCTGGTAAGGTAAAAGAGCTTTTAAATGTATTAATTTAGAATAGGGTAGGGCATTTTTTTATTTTGGGGGTCTTTGTTATTTTATTAGGGGGCTTAGAGTAGGTGTAATTAGTTTAAAATTGTTGTAATATTTTCCTTATGTTTGTAAATATTTTTTTATTTTTTGTAACTTAGTTCTTTTTTATTTTTTGTACTTTAGTTAGTTTATGTAATTGTAGTTATTTGTAGGTATTGTATTTAATTTATTTATTGATAGTGTAGTGTTAGGTTAATTGTAGGTAATTGTAGGTATTTTATTTAATTAATGTATTGATAGGGTAGTGTTAGGTTTAATTATAACTTAGGTTAGGACTTATTTTACAGGTAATTTTGTTATTATTTTAACTAGGTAACTATTAAATAGTTCTTAACTATTTAATAGCTATTGTACCTAGTTAAAATAATTACCAAGTTGCCTGTAAAATAAATATTAATCCTAAAATAGCTACAATGTAATTATAATTTATATTGTAGTTATATTAGGATTTTTTTTTACAGGTAAGTATTTAGCTTTAAATAGGAATAATTTATTTAATAAGAGTTAATAAATTTTGTTAGATTAAAATTATATTTAAGTTAGGGGGGTGTTAGTGTTAGGGTTAGACTTAGCTTTAGGGGTTAATACATTTATTAGAATAGCGGTGAGCTCCGTTCGTCAGATTAGGGGTTAATGTTTGAAGTTAGGTGTCGGCGATGTTAGGGAGGGCAGATTAGGGGTTAATACTATTTATGATAGGGTTAGTGAGGCGGATTAGGGGTTAATAACTTTATTATAGTAGCGCTCAGGTCCGCTCGGCAGATTAGGGGTTAATAAGTGTAGGCAGGTGTCGGCGACGTTGTGGGGGGCAGGTTAGGGGTTAATAAATATAATATAGGTGTCCGCGGTGTTAGGGGCAGCAGATTAGGGGTACATAAGGATAACGTAGGTAGCGGCGCTTTGCGGTCGGCAGATTAGGGGTTAATTATTGTAGGTAGCTGGCGGCGACGTTGTGGGGGGCAGGTTAGGGGTTAATAAATATAATACAGGGGTCGGCGATGTTAGGGCAGCAGATTAGGGGTACATAGGGATAACGTAGATAGCGGCGGTTTACGGAGCGGCAGATTAGGGGTTAATAATAATATGCAGGGGTCAGCGATAGCGGGGGCGGCAGATTAGGGGTGTTAATAAGTGTAAGGTTAGGGGTGTTTAGACTCGGGGTACATGTTAGAGTGTTAGGTGCAGACGTAGGAAGTGTTTCCCCATAGGAAACAATGGGGCTGCGTTAGGAGCTGAACGCTGCTTTTTTGCAGGTGTTAGGTTTTTTTTCAGCTCAAACAGCCCCATTGTTTCCTATGGGGGAATCGTGCACGAGCACGTTTTTGAGGCTGGCCGCGTCCGTAAGCAACTCTGGTATCGAGAGTTGCATTTGCGGTAAAAATGCTCTACGCTCCTTTTTTGGAGCCTAACGCAGCATTTTTTGGAACTCTCGATACCAGAGTTAATTTTATGGTGCGGCCAGAAAAAAGCCCGCGGAGCGTTAACAGCCCATCTACCGCCAAACTCCAAATCTAGGCCTAAGCCTGGTCACTGACAAATCCGTTCTTCTAAAGAAAGAATGTTAGTCATTCCTCAAACCCAACAACTTTCACAGGACCTTGAAAGACACATTATAGAGATGCACAAAGCTGTTAAAGGTTGCAAAAGCATTGTTAAAGATCTGGGTGTACATCAATCCATGTAAACGTAACTGTTTAAGGATATAGAAAATTCAGGGCTGTTGCTACTCTCCCTATAATTGGGAATCCTGCAAAGATCACTACAACAGCACAATGGGCAATCCCATTGTTCATGTGCCTGCTAGAAGGAAAAGACTGAACAAGGATTTAGTTTGTGGAAGGACAACATAGTGGAAACCAGTGAGGTGTAAAAAGAAAACAAGCAACAACCAAAAAACATTTGCCCAATACCACATGGATGTTGCACAATGCTTCTTGGCAAAAAATGTGCAATGCTATGGTTGGAGGACAAAGGGCACCAACACCAAAAGCTCATCCCACCTGGGAAACATGGTGGAGGGAGAATCATTGAGGGGAAAATGAATTCAAACGTGTATATCAAGACATTCTACAGGAGAATGTCAGGGCAGTAGTCCATGACCTCAAGCTTGATTGATTTATTGATTGATTAATCAATTATTTAGGCCCTAAAAGAGCTAAGTTGTTGACATATGTAATATTAACACATTCATATCCACAATGGTTATAGTTATAATGAAAATTTGTTTTTAACTTTAAGTGTCAGAATCATCATTAGAAAACCTCACTCACAAGCTGGCTATTTTACATTAAATGCTACTCAAACAATGTGTTTCTTGCATACAGTATGTGCACAGCTTGTCAATTTATGCCAGGATTAAGTTGATGGCAAAGTGAAATAACCTTTAAAAATGCATTGTCCATGTTTTATTAATTTCTGCACTCTGTGTGAACCTGTTCTTAGCATGAACACTGACTTTCCATGAAATACCTTTAAAACATTATGACAAAAGAGACGCATGCATTCTGTTAAATATGATAATTTATGAGCAATATGAACCATTGTTTATAAACAATTACTTAGCTTTGTTAATTAAATGTTTTATGAAAAAATATATAGTATAATTAATTTAAAGAGTATATATATATATACACACACACACAGAGAAGTGCACTCACAGGAACTAACAACCAGCTCAATACCATTGTTAGCCTGTTCTATGGCGATTTACCACCTGGGTGCAACTTCTTTTAGCCCAGTAATCCTTTTCACAGAGTAGAACTTTCCTGTAGTATATCAGTCTGATCCCGCCTATTACGGTCAGTTCAGCACCAAAATACCAGGCAATTCCTCTCTCAACAAGGAACACAGCAACCCCAGTCGATCATTTCGGCCTTCATTGGGCCTTGTTAGTGAGGTGTAGCAGTATTCCTCTAAGCACACTGAGCAAGGAGTACACGTCTGGTTGACCCTTTTTCCCTTAGGGAGAATAAATACACCCAGAAAGAAGCTGCACCCTGGTGGTAAATCGCCATAGAACAGGCTAACAATAGTATTGAGCCAGTTGTTCGTTCCTGTGAGTGTGCTTCTCTCTGTGTGTATTTAGTCTCCCTATGGGAAAAAAAGGGAAAACAGACATGGACTCCTTGCTTAGTGTGCTTAGAGGAATATGGCTACACCTCACTGACGAGGCCCAATAAAGGCCAAAACAATCGTCTGTGGTTGCTTTTTTTCCTTGTTCAGAGAGGAATTGCCTGGTATTTTGGCACTGGACTTACCGTAATAGGCGGGATCATACTGATATACTACAGGAAATTTCTTCTCTATGAAAAGCATTACTGGGCCTAAAGAATCTGCAACCAGGTGGTAAATCACCATAGAACAGGCTAACAATAGTGTTGAGCCAGTTGTTCGTTCCTGTGAGTGTGCTGCTCTCTCTGTGTGTATATATATATATATATATATATATACATATATATATACTGTAGCCGGTGGCCTAGCACTCCTTCCACACTTGTGTAGTGAATGCCTGGGTGCTGTCCTCAATGGGGAATATAGAGCAGATATGTAGTGGAGGGCACTCACAGGACTTTAAACAATATATATTCTTTATTCACATTTTCAATTTCACATATTAAAGAATGTCGACGTTTCGGCCTTTCCAGAGGCCTTCTTCAAGACAATTCATGATTGCTCCAGTGGCCGAGCTGCACTTCCTATGCGCACAGTGATGACGTCAGCTAGAAAAATGAGGTCAAGCATCTAAAATGCTTAATAATTCTACATTTATGTTTGCTATTACATCATGCATCAACAAAGTTAGAATATTTAAATTTACTTAATTTGGTAAATGAATAACAAAAATGTAAATTTATCATTATAATTAACATATTAACATGTTAAAAGATAAAGTACAAACATTATAATATCTCTCTTACTGTAGAGACCTCATCCAACTAAAGGACTATCGGATTTTGCATCATAAAACCTAAAAAGAGATAAGTTAAACTGGAGAGTCTGATGGTTATTATTCTAAATTCTACATTAAATCCATTAAGTTCACATTGGGGTATATGTAATGTCTGCATTGACATATCCTGGGATATAGGGGTCAACATTTGTTTGGAACATTTACCCAAAGAAATAAGATAAGAGCAAGATAACCCAACAATATTATATAACAAACAACTTTAAGTCTAGTTCCTTCAGTCCAGATTCAGTAGTAGTAATAATCAAGACCAAACAGATTGAAGAATATAAAAAGGATATCTCTAGTTCGATGCTCCTTGTGTGAGACTCTTCCGTTTGGCTGTGGGTGATGTTCTTCTTGACTGCAGGCTCCTCTCAGGAGCTACTGCCCCGAGGGCTTGAGAATCAGGTTGTTGATGTGACTTTGGATTAGATGTCTGCATTAAGTTTAAAGAGTCCAGACGTTCTAGGCCTTGCTTGAGTGTGGATATCACATATGATTGTCCATTATGTTGGAAAAAGAGCTTGACAGGAAAACCCCATCTATATTTTATTGCTCGAGTAAGAAGGCACTGGGTAATAGGTTGGAAGGACCGCCTCTTGGCCAGCATATGCGAAGATAAATCTGGAAATATTTGGATATTTTGGAAAGGTTCTGGGATGATCTTGTTTAGAAAGGCAGTTCTCAAAACTTATTCTTTAAATGTATAATAAGTGTAGACAAACTATTATATTTCTTGGTTGTTCAGTGTTGGAATTTCTGGGTCTAAGAGCTCTATGTGCTCTGTCTATCATTGGCTCTTGATCTTGTACTGTTCCAAGTAGGGCTTTAAAGAGGTCTAGAAGATATACTGGAATGTCATTTGCTAGGACACTTTCTGGTATGCCTCATATGCGGAGTGTATTCCGTCTTGATCTATCCTCCAAGTCTGCCAGTTTTGTCTCTAGGTCCCAGATCATCTCTGATAGCATTTGTGTATGACATTAAATTCATGTGATCCTTCTTCATGCTTCCTTTCTAGATTATCAGTCCTCTCCCCAAGAGAAGCTATATCTATTCTCACTTCTGCCCCAGACATTTTTATTTCCTGTTTAAAGGAAGAGTGGTGAGAGTCCATTTTTGTGGATAGTGAGTTGATTAACTCAATTAGAGCTACATTATCTGATCTCATGGGAGACTGATCCTGTAGGTCTAGAGTACTGGGCCTACTGCGAATGATGGGCAGGTCCCTAAAATCAGCATCTGATAGGTCTCTATCTATGTGGAGTTTACTGTGGAAGTAATCTGCAACTGTTCTTTTGGGCCCCCCTGATGTTTCGATTTTTTCCTTTGAGAATGAGCCATCTTTTGTTTTATAATCACTAGTTATGTGTATTCAATAGCTCAAGATTAGGTTTCTTTATTAATCTAGGAATAAATTATTTCTCCTTTGATACAAGTCTTAAGTCCTGAAGTTTAGTTAGTGGAAGCTCTGGGTTCTTGTGCAATCTGGGGGAGTTCCACTATGCCACTGATGGTGTTGTACTCCAGCATCAGCTGTGTATTACAAGTGTAATTGAATAGGAAAGATATATGGATATAGTTTATCCATATGAATCAAACACTTCGCCTCAGGGACGTATCTACTAGAGGCAGTATAAGGTGAGTTTTTTTTAAAGGTATATACCCACTAGGGGAAGGGGTAGGTCGAAGTGATTATATCACATAGTATAGTCTCTGTCAAAATATGCAGTTTTGGGTGCTGTCAGGGTGCCAGGAATCAGACTGAGACGAGAAGTGCAAGAATAATCACACCTTTATTCATAGCAAAAAATAATAAAAAGTCCACAAGTCAAATAACAAGCCAGGAAACAAAACCAGAGCTGGTAGTCAGACGAGCCGAGTCAGGAGCCAAAGCGAATAGTCAGACGAGCCGTAATCAGGAACAAGGAAAACAGCAGAGTCAGGAACAAGCCAGGGATCAGGAACCGGGAAGGACGTCAGGCAGCAAGGTAATACACAGGAATTCTCACAAACAGGTCTCAGACAACGCAAAGGCAAAGCATACAGAACAGAGGCCCTTTAAATAATAAGTGATGACATCACAATTCTGAGACTGCATCCTGTCTCACATGGATGATGCACAGCAGTTTGGCCATAAAAGGAAGTGCAGGAATTGAGCAGCATCCCCACAATGCACCATAGTCAGGAAGAGAGGTGAGTAAAATGGCTGCCAGCAGCACATGGCAAACACAACAGGGAAAAAACCCTGACAGGTGCCTCTTGCTTGATCAAAAGTTGTGTGTGATCTCTTATCTGCCGATGTAACCTGCTTTATGACAGCTGTATTCTTCTAGTCACAGAATGATCTGTTCGTCTAGCTATCAACTATGCAGACAGGTGTAGAATTGTGCCGTGTTCCATGGAAGCAATAATATCCTGCTTGATATCTATTTATCTGTTATTAATTTAGGTATGGGGTCGTATTTAATGACCTCACTCTCTATTTCCTAAACTTTCCCTGTGATATATCTTTAACCAGCTAGGATATACTTTTTAACTATCCCTTTATTGTCCAATGTTGATGGAGGTATGTAACTCCTTGTTATACTGGTAGGGAGAGTGAAGAAGGCCTATGCGCTGTTATATGGCCTCCATGGAGAGGAGGTTTAAACTCCGTTTAGTGCTGTGGTGAGGGCAGTTGTGTAATCACACTTTGCTGATTCAACTCATGAGATTGCGACACACTAGATCTCTTTGCATAGGTAGTATAGTGTTGGTGCTTCCTCACCTCTAAGTCCTGATTGTGTCTTGTTCCAGGTAACACAGTACTCCTCACAGCAGGTCATACAAACATGGTGGCCGTTTGCACCAGAATCTATGTCCCCTTCTCTGTCATGTGAACTTGCTGCAACCTAAACTGTTGCTGCCTTTAACTTGAGGGACTATGAGAGCCGAACTGCTGTCTTGGCAATGCTCATGCCAATATTCTATCTCCTCAATATCTCACAGGGCGGGTTATTCTGCTTATCCTCAGCTGTTGGACTTTACCCGCTTCTTGTCTTTAGCCGTCATACTTTACTCTCTGCTTCGAGTCTGCCTCCTTTTAATGTGCTAGACTTTAGGTACACTGGGTGTGTTTTCTCTGCTAATTTATATATTTTAGCCTGTTTTGAGAGGTGAATTAACAGTTTTCACCTCTGTAGCTCTCCTTCCGTGCGTCTTCACTCTTCCCTAGTTAGCTCCGCCCCCTTGGCATTATGTTTTAACCTAGATTATTCTTTCTGTTGAGGATAATTAGGAACCATCATAACTGGATTACTATACTATAATGTGAGAGGACTGTGTGGAATATAGCAATGTTAAGTCTGGAGTCTGCACATTCACTTTTAACAGAAAATGGAAATCCCATAATTTTTTGTATTAAATTACCAATAATATTAATTCATTATGTGGAGTTATAGTATATATGTTTAGCATTAGATTAGTATTAATTAGTGAGGATTTAGACAGTAATGAGTTAAGTCTCATTCAATGACATTCATATTCATAGGCATATAGAACAGTTGCCCATGTCAATCAAAACAATAGTCTATAGAAATTTAGAAAATCTTAATTTAACTTTATATTATGTCATTCCATTCTAATATGCATGAGTAGAATTAAAATAGGATTATCTTCTATACGTCATGCAGATTGGTAAAAGCCTTAGTAGGAAACTAAAGTATAGATTTAGCCTTTTTAGATTTATGGTATAGAACAAGCTGATTGGTCTGAAATGAGTATAAATTCTGTAAGAACTTAGTTAAAAATTGTTACTGGAAGGCGGGGCTTGGCCGGGCAGGCAAATGGCTGCGTAGTCACACAGCTCCGGTACAATAGAAGGACAAACTTCGGTTCAAACAGGTGCTATTCACCCTTCACTACGAAAAACAGGCGACTAAACACTCAGAGACCACAAAGATACTAATGAGGCTATTGGGAGCGTTCGGGCTCTCCTGAACAACCGCAGTGAAAACTCCGCTCCGCACAGTGCCGCCGCCATCTTGGTACTCCCGCGGCAACGAACAACAACAGCAGCATGTGAGTTAACTAACAAACACATTGTGAATATGTAGGAGTTCAGTAAGAAAGCACGCTAGAAGGAAAAAGTACCTAATCATCAAAAAACATAGTCGCACTGAAGCGGACCAAGATGCACACTGTAGATATACACTCATACCTACGCCACTTTTGAGAATATGGGGACAGCAAAGAACTATTAAATACATGATAAGAAACTACTCAGGAATGCATGTGAACTAACAAAGCGCTCCGCATTTAATCTTCATTACCACAGCTTCACATTTGCCACGCCTGAAGAACCGAGAGCCACTATACAGGAAGTTTTGAGCCTCCAGGGCCCACATTACGTTTTTTTTTTCTTCCTAACTAAGCATTGCACCATCATAAGAATACAAACAAAAATGACGACCAAGCATAAAAATAAAGGGGACAAAAACCTTAAAAGCCAGACCCAAGCTAATACTCTGGTCAGCTCCTTTTTTCACGCTAACTCACCAGAAGTGCAAGACACAGACTCCTCGGATAACAATGCTCCCACTGACCCCACTCCTGCAGCAGATTATCTGATACAACTAAAACAGGACATTGCCAAACTCCCATCAAAGGAAGATTTTGACTCACTTAAAACTCTTATAACAAAAGAGCTAACATCTTTGCGAAAAAACATGACAGAAATGAGCGAAAGAATAGTAGACATAGAAGAAACACAGGACACAACATCTGAAGTAATTAGTTTATTACACAGTCAAGTAAATGCACAAGAAGATCAAATTGAGACCATGCAAGAGAAAATAGAGGACTTAGAAAATAGGGGGCGGAGAAGCAACCTCCGTATTAGAGGGATCCCAGAAGCTATAAAAGCTGCTGATCTGATGGAATATCTACAAAGCCTCTTTCGTCAGATTGTAGGCGACCAACAAGCCCCACCATGGGAAATTGAAAGAGCCCACAGATCCCTCCGACCCCCACCCCCCCCCAATGCACCTCCCAGAGACGTCATTCTCAAATTTCTTAAATTCAACGACAGAGAAACTATTTGGCAAAAAGCAAGGTCCTCCCACACGATTTCTTACTTGGATCATGATTTACAAATATATCCAGATCTATGCCCAAGTACTATTCAAAAACGAAAAGAAGCTCGCTTCATCACCTCTGTTCTACAGGATAGAAATATCAAGTATCGCTGGGGGTTCCCATTCAGCCTAATAGTCCCACATGAAGGGACGATACTCATCTACAAAGGTATTCAGGACCTGGATAAACTTTCTAAAGGATTGGGAATCCCCCTGAAACCCCCGGGACCTCCATCTTCCTCCGACGACTTTCAACCCCCCACTCTGCGCTCACATCTTACCACTCTGCAGAAGACATCCTGGACTAAAGTCCAGTCTCTTAACAAGAAACGGAAAGAACACTCCTACACCTCTCCAACTACTACTGGAGACTGACAGAACTGTCATTTTATCTTGATTTCTACAGTGGGTGAGATTACATCTACGATCTAGACGAACTATTGTTGTCATGTTTAATCTGTTTTGTTTTGCTAAAGTTAATTATGCATTCCTTGTTACTTTTGTACTTATTTACATTTACAATGTTCTTACATAGCTTAATCTACAATTCATAGTTTTGACTGTGGTGAAGAATTAACCACCCGTATTCTGACCTGTACAGGTCAATTTACCATTTAATTTTTCTCTTTGAAGGTTTAAGTATGCAACTCTTAACTTATATGTTTGCACTGTTATTTTGTTTTATTAAAACAACTAAGTCCTCTCTGTTGTAAAACCTCCGACTGAAATGAAAGCAATTTCAGTCACCATTATGGTTCTTTACCATCCCTCCCCCTTGACCAACCACCTTATCCCCCAAAGGTTACTACAAGTACTTAACTGCTTATTTTGGTATACCCACACAAGGAATTTACACAGATCCAGACAATACTCAACCTCACTTTTTTCCCCATCAGAACACACATATGAACCAGATAGACCCCAAACAAGACCCAAATTATGTTTTCATATATGCCATATAGTAACACATAATGACTCACAATGTAAAAGTCAGTAGACCGTTAACTTTCCTGTCCATTAATGCAAAGGGCCTAAACAACCCTCACAAAAGGAATATAGTTATTCGAGACCTCAAAAGTAAAGGAGGCGATATAATATTTATACAAGAGTCCCATTTCTTAAAGGGCCACGAACCCAAAACCTTTCTATATAAGCATGGCCCCTCATATTATTCTTCTAACACCTCCAAAACTAACGGTGTGGGAATTTTAATTAGGAAGGGGATACCCTTCCAGCTGCTAGATTCCCATAAAGACGCAGAAGGCAGATACTTAATTTTAGTGGGCAAACTTTATAACACAACAACAACCTTAGTAAGCGCATACACCCCCAACACCGCCCAAGACAAATTTATATCTTCCCTGACAAATAAAATTTTAGAAGTCACTAAAGGTATGCTAATCTTAGGGGGCGATCTTAACATCACTCTAGATCCCTTTAAGGATAACTCCAACCACACCTCATCTACACCACACAGAACCATAGCCTCTATAAGACAAAAACTGAGGGACCTAGCCGTCCATGATGTGTGGAGGATACACCACCCAGATGTAGAAGACTTTACCTTTTTCTCGCACCCACACTCACGCTACACCCGCATAGATTACATCCTAACCGACGTCACCTCCCTATCATATGCCACACAATCCTCGATCCTATCAACATCCTGGTCAGACCATTCCATAGTATCATGCATCATTCATTGGCCCTCAGCTTCTCCCTCCACCTATACTTGGAAACTCAATGAAGAACTTTTAGACCTCCCACAATACACGGATAAGTTACAGAAAGCTATACAAGAATTCTTTGATATTAATCTTGGCTCAGTGCCAAACTTTCATAACATATGGGAAGCACACAAAGGGACTATACGAGGGGAATTAATGAGTATGCAATCTCACCATAGAAAACAACAGAGACTCCTGTTACAGGACTCCCTGTACAAGATGAATGAGCTGGAGATACAGCTCAAAAAAAAGCCTACCGACACACAAATAGCTAAAGCCTTACAGGAAAGTAAACAAATCACAACAAATCTACTAGACAAGGAATGTAAAAGACTAGCCTTTAAATTAAAACAATCATTCTATGAAGGGGATAATAAATGTAGCAGACTTTTTGCCCGCAAATTGAAACGCACATCCAACCGCACATATATTCTTAAGATCAAAACCACTGATAAAACACATCATGATACCTCCAACATAGCAGAATCATTCCGATCTTACTACGACCACCTATACAACCTTACTGCAACATCCCCAAACCAACACACTCACACCCCGACTGACATTGCATCACGTATTGAATGCTTTTTATCAGATATAAACTTCCCCGAGGTAGCGAAAGAGCAACTAACTCTTCTCCAACAGCCCTTTACATTACTGGAAATCCGAAAGACCATAACAGACCTTCCCACTGATAAAGCCCCAGGCCCAGACGGTTACACAAACTATTATTACAAGAAATACACAGACATCCTATCTCCACACCTACTGACCCTCTTTAACTCAATTACGTCAGACAACCCTTTCCCCACACAGAACCTGGAGGCTATTATTTCCATAATACCGAAACCTGGGAAAGACCCCGAGCGTGTAGAAAACTACAGACCAATTTCCCTACTAAATACAGATTTAAAAATTTATGCCAAGATTTTAGCCACCCGACTAAACACCGTCCTTCCACAATTAATTGGCAAAGATCAAGTCGGCTTTGTCCCAGCAAGAGAAGCTAAGGATAATACGATCAGGGCAACCCAATTGATAGAACACGCCAAACTTAGGAACATTCCGCTCTTGGTCTTGTCGACCGACGCGGAAAAAGCCTTTGACCGCGTCGGTTGGCAGTTTCTGAGAGCGGTACTATTAAAAATGGGCCTGGGGCAAGAATTTACAAGCAGGGTTTTTGCCATGTACACCACCCCCACAGCCAGGGTACGAGTAAACGGGTCCCTATCTGCCCCCTTTCACATCACCAATGGAACCAGACAGGGCTGCCCCCTCTCCCCACTCCTATTTGCCTGTGCGATTGAAGCACTAGCCCACAAAGTTCGTAATCAACCACTAATCACAGGCATACAAACTCAAAATTCACACCACAAAATAATGCTTTATGCAGATGACGTCCTGTTCTGTATCACAAACCCACTTACCACTATTCCTCATATTCTCCAATTACTAGACGAATTCGGAGTCGTATCTAACTTCTTGATTAATAAGAAAAAGTCGGAAATCATGAACATAAATCTCCCCCAGGAAGATTTAGACACAATCAAACCAATATGTCCATTCAGATGGCAGCCCACATCACTCCGATATTTGGGTATTCACCTAACTCCAACCCCGGACCACTTATTTGCCATAAATCACAAACCCCTCCTCTCCAAAATAATAACGGATCTCTCATCCTGGAAAAAAACACATATCTCCTGGCTGGGAAGAATAAATGTTGTTAAGATGATCATCCTCCCTAGAATTCTCTACCTCTTTCAGACCTTGCCCATCCCACTCCCACCGAGTTTCATGAATACATTACAGTCAAATGTATTGGACTTTATTTGGTTCAATAACAGAGCAAGAATCAGCAAAAAAATTATGCTCCTACCCATAACTATGGGAGGCCTCGGGGTTCCAGACTTTCACAGGTACAGACAAGCTACATTCTTGCAGCGCATTATAGATTGGCACAGTAACTTAGACAACAAACTATGGGTCCAATTAGAACACGACCTATCACAAACCCAACACTTAGGCCAATTATGCTGGACACCAAAGGACCGAGGAAGATTCTTAAAATCCCCCTCGCAAATTACTCTAGAAACGTATAAAGCGTGGGACAAAATGCTAATTGAATACCCCAATATTTCGACCAAATTCTCCCCACTAACACCCTTGACTCACAATACTGAGTTCCACCCGGGCCTCCCACTATCAAACAGACTTACCAGTACCCCCCTCCGGTCCTTACAGATATACCATATGGGAAATGAACAGCACTCTCCCACACGACAGGAACTAATATCCACAGGGTTTCTAGTCTTCAAAGACTGGCTCTTCTACAGACAATGTCACTCATACATTACAACCCACCCACAAACTTCTAACATGACCAGATCACTAACACCCCTAGAATCCCTCTGCCATAAAAGTACTCCGACCAGGCACGCACTGTCCATCACACACACAATCTTGTCACAACAACCACACGGTTCGCTCCCATATTATATAGATAGATGGAATTCCGAATTAGGAACAGAGATTACATATACAGAAGCCCTACAAATCTTTAACAATATTAAAAAGACTTCAATTTCCTGTAAATTCATCGAACTCAATATCAAAATCCTGCAGCGATGGTATCTGACCCCAGAAAGATGCAAAAAGATCTACAAACTCAAATCAGCACAGTGCTGGAGATGTGGTTCAGCTGAGTGCCACATGTCCCACATATGGTGGCAATGCGACAAATTATCCCCCGCGTGGGCACTGATTGCTAAGGAATCTAGCTCAATCTTAGGTACACCCACCCCCCCCGATCCATGTATGTGGCTTTTTAATAAGATCCCAAACAAACTCCCCACCCCCTCCAAAAAACTATTCCATATTTTAAGCAATAGCTTTAAAATCATACTAGCTAGAAACTGGAAATCAAATAAAGTCCCTTCCCTAGCACAATGGCAATTAGAGTGTCATCGCACCCTTTCCTTAGAAGAATACCATTACATGAAAAACAAAACTATGGACACATATGCCCAAATGACCTTTATGTGGGAAACTTACATACAGACTAAAACTCCAACCACTCAGGAGGTCCAAAATTAATCGGTCCATGTAAAATTATGTTCATGTAACTTAGAACTGCTTTTTGACCCAGATAATATGCTTATCCTTGTAACCATTGTAACCTTAATTGTTTATTCTCCCATTTCTCCTCCCCTCCCTTCCCCTATACCCCTGTATTACTTCAACTGTGAAGCGAGTCAACAATGTAACTCATTTTTATTTCTTGCATTTTGAATGTATGTACTTGTTTTACTCTCAATAAACTTTTTTGAAAACTTAAAAAAAAAAAAAAAAAAAATAGTTTGCATAAAAACCCCAGCATTCAATAGAACTGAAGTTTAATAATATAATATCTTGCATATCTCTTGATTATTACACTCTGTTTCAGTGAGTTATCCGTATTGTGGATTGCCTCCATTGCCACTTTATTCCTCTGTCATAAATGTTTATACAACAGATTTTGAATTAATCAATAAAGCTTGTTTGAAGAAAAAAATAAAAAAAATAAAATAGAAAGTTCTAAAAGAGAGAAATAATGTCCAAAAGAGAAAGACAGCCTGTCTAAAATCTGATTATATTTGTGATAATCTATTGTTTGATAGTTATTAAAATGTTAATGAATATTGTCAATGTTGATGCAATCTGCGATTGCTATTGTTTATCTGCATCACTTTTTTATTATCATCTTGGTGAAAAACTGCTGTATACTTAAAAAAAAAAAAAAAAAAAAAAAAAAAAAAAAATTGTTACTGGATACTTCATGCATTTTTATGTATGATATTAATTGTTATGCTTACCTTTAATGATTAATAAATATGGTACATCAGTCTCAACTAATATTTAATAGATATGTGTATTGTTTAATCTGTAAGGTTACCCAGCTTAAATGTTGTCCAAGGTTACAAGGTAATTGGATCTTAAAAAAAACTATAATTAAGGAAAGGGTTTTCACTGACAATTTTGTCCACTCCCCTTCTAAGTGAAATCATACCACTTGTTTTTGATCACCAAGTAACCAGCCCTAGATTGAGAATTGTGGATAAAATGACACATTACATGTAGAATTAATAATTGTATCTCATGTTTTTATTTTATAATTTTAGTTTTTAATGTGATTTGAATTCTATTTTTAAATGTCTAATAAACAAGACCAAATTATTAATTTATTAACATGCAAACTGAACATAAACATTAACTCTGTACATCTAAGGTGCAAATTTGTAAAAGTAAAAAAAATGTCATGAAAAGTGCTTTCTTATCGATTGGAAAGCCAGAGTAGAATATCCCCATACGAGATGTAGAGGCTTTTTGGTGTTATCATTGCACTACATCATTTTAAAAGTGTAAAATTAACTGTAGCTGTATGTGTGTGTGTGTGTATACAGTATATATATATATATATATATATATATATATATATATATATATATATATATATATAAACTTAAAAATATTTTGTTCTATCTACCTACAGTTTCTACTTTCGTGGCTTGCATTTTCAATATAGCGTTTCTAAAGTATTTTATTTTTTATTGTTCATACGAGAAAATACTCCACATAACTTCAAAACAATGCAATTACTGAGAGATGATACAATTTTGAATCATTTGGCATTTGTATGAGGCAATCACAGAGGTAAAAATAGATTAATGTAACCGTGTTGGTTGTGCAAAACTGTGGAATGGGTTATAAAGGGATTATCTATATTTAAAAAAAATACAAATTCTGGAGTAGACTTTCCCTTTATGTGAAATTGAACAGGGGTGTTCTCACTTTTGTTGTATACTGTGTAATTATATTTTTCAAATACATAAAGAATGAAAATGTTTCATCAATTTTGGAAAATGTTAATGTTTCTTGTTAGAATATGACTATGCTAGCAATATTCTGCAAACTATGCATATCCATTTAAAATGAATAAATACTGCCATCATTTATTATTTTTAATGCATGTGGCAGAACATTTTCCTATCTTTATTGATTTTTTTTCACCTCAAGTATCTCACATATGTTACTGATCATTATACTACATGTTTTTTTTAGTAAGAATATATATATCTTACTTCTTAACATATTCAGATTGTTGCTTCCTTTAAAATCGTTGCATGGCTTTAATTTACTTTATGCATGTTGTGCTGGGTTAAAAAAATACTATTTGTAATAGCTGCAATATAATTTGCAATATAATTTTCACAATTTTTCTTAAGTGAGAGTGTAGTGACTAATATTAGAAAAGAACATGAAAATTGTTTACTATTCTATTTAGCTCTCAAAGGCATATTGAATAAAATAATGTAAATTGCAATGTATCAGGTTTTGACAGTTGGTCATTTTTGTGACAGCTAGATGGCACTGTGGAATATGAAATGAAATGCAAAGAAATTAACCCAACAACGATCTTTGAGAGTATTTAATATTTGTTTAAATTCTGTATAAAAATGCCCTGTAATATAATTATGATAATATCTATAAAAAATATGATTTAAGGTAAATATTGTAATTTGGTTGCAAAAATTGTGTTTAAATTTTAATATACATTTGTTTATAATGAAATCAAATGCAAATAAAAATAGCTGTTAAATAAATATCAGCTAGATTACGAGGTTTGCGTTATGAAGGAAAAAACATTGTTATGCTTCATAACGCTGTTTTTTCCCTAACGCCGCTATTACAAGTCTTGTAGGTATAGGTGTACCACACACCTTTGTAGCCATCACGAAACATCATAACCGCACTTTTTAAAAAGTCCTTTTTCAATGGGACTTCCATAGCGCCGGTATTACGAGTTTGCCAGGGAGGCTAAAAACTGACAAGATCCGTACCGCCATTTAAAGTCAGTAGTTATGAGTTTTACGTTACAAAGATGTTGCATAAAACTTATAACTAAAGTGTTAAAAAGTACACTAACACTCATAAACTACCTATTAACCCCTAAACCAAGCCCCCCCCCGCATCGCAAACACTAAAATAAAATCATTAACCCCTAATCTGCCACTCTGGACATAGCCGCCACTAAATAAAATTATTAACCCCTATTCCACCGCTCCCCGACATCGTCGCCACTATAATAAACCAATTAACCCCTAAACTGCCACCCTCCCGCATCGCAAACACTATTTAAAGATTATTAACCCCTAATCTGCCGTCGGCCAACACCGCCGCTATAATAAACCTATTAACCACTAAATCGCAAGCCCCCCACAACGAAATATACTAAAAAAATGTATTAACCCTTAAACCTCTGACCTCCCACATCACTAACTCTACATAAATATATTAACCCCTAAGCCTAACGTAACCCTAAGTCTAACACTAACGTTACCCTAAGCCTTACACCCCCTAACTTAAATATAATTAAAATAAATCTAAATAAACCTTACAATTATTAACTAAATAATTCCTATTTACAACTAAATACATACTTACCTGTAAAATAAAAGCTAAGCTAGCTACAATATAACTAATAGCTATTTTAGGTTTTATTTTAATTTCACAGGTAAGTTTGTATTTATTTTAACTAGATAGACTAGTTAGTAAATAGTTATTAACTATTAACTACCTAGCTAAAATAAATACAAAGTTACCTGTAAAATAAAACATAACCTGCCTTACACTAAAAACTAAAATTACAATAAAATTAATTAAATTATTGAAATTCAATTTTCTAAATTACAAAAAAATAAACACTAAATTACAAAAAAATAAAAAATAAATTATCAAAAATAAAAACGAATTACTCCTAATCTAATAGCCCTATCAAAATAAAAAAGCCCCCCAAAATAAAAAAAAACCTAGCCTACACTAAACTGCCAATGGCCCTTAAAAGGAGCTTTTGTGGGGCATTGCCCAAAATAAATCAGCTCTTTTACCTGTAAAAAAAAATACAAACACCCCCAACAGTAAAACCCATCACCCAACCAACCAACCCCCCCAAATAAATTCCTATCTAAATAAACCTAAGCTAACCATTGCCTTAAAAAGGGCATTTGGATGGGCATTCCCCTATAAAGGACATTTAGCTGTTTTACATTGCCCAAACCCTAAGCTAAAAAAAAACCACCCAAAAAAACCTTAAAATAACCTAACACTAACCTCCGACGATCCACTTACAGTTATCGAAGTCCGGACATCCATCCTCATCCAGCCAGCGAAGTTATCATCCAGGCGGCAAGAAGTCTTCATCCGTGCGGCCTCTTCCATCTTCATCCAGCTGGTGAAATCCTCATCTAGACAGCAAGAAGTCTTCATCCAGACGACATCTTCTATCTCCATCCATTCAGCGTGAAGCAGGTCCATCTTCAAGACATCCGGCGCGGAGCATCCTCTTCTTACGACCGTTGCTGGAAAATGAAGTTTCCCTTTAAGTGATGTCATCCAATATGGCTTCCCTTACATTCCTATTGGCTGAAAGTTTTCTATCAGCCAATAGGAATTAAAGGGGAAAAAATCCTATTGGCTGTTGCAATCAGCCAATAGGATTGAGCTTTCATCCTATTGGCTGATCCAATCAGCCAATAGGATTGAGCTCTCATTCTATTGGCTGTTCCAATCAGCCAATAGGATGAAAGCTCAATCATATTGGCTGATTGCAATAGCCAATAGGATTGTTTCCCCTTTAATTCCTATTGACTGATAGAAATCTTTCAGCCAATAGGAATGTAAGGGACGCCATCTTGGATGACGTCACTTAAAGTGAAACTTCATTTTCCAGCAACGGTCGTAAGAAGAGGATGAACCCGCTCGGTGCCGTATGGATGAAGATAGAAGATGCCATCTGGATGAAGACTTCTTGCCGTCTAGATGAGGACGGATGTCTGGAGTTCGTCGGGGACTAGTGTTAGGTTTTTTTTAAGGGTTTTTTGGGTGTTTTTTTTTTTTGCTTAGGGTTTGGGCAATATAAAAGAGTAAAATGCCCTTTTCAAGGCAATGCCCATCCACATGCCCTTTTCAGGGCAATGGTTATCGTAGGTTTATTTAGGTTTATTTAGATAGGTTTTTATTTTGGAGGGGCTTTTTTATTTTGATAGGGCTATTAGATAGAAGTAATTCTTTTTTTTTTTTTTTATAACTTCGTTTTTTATTTTTTGTAATTTAGTGTATTTTTTTCGGTAATTTAGAAAATTGTATTTTAATAATTTAATTAATTTTATTTTATTGTAATGTTAGTTTTTCGTGTAATGCAGGTTAGGTTTTATTTTACAGGTAACTTTGTATTTATTTTAGCTAGGTAGTTATTAAATTGTCAATAACTATTTACTAACTAGTCTACCTAGTTAAAATAAATACAAACTTACCTGTGAAATAAAAATAAAACCTAAGGTAGCTACAATATAACTATTAGTTATATTGTAGCTAGCTTAGGTTTTATTTTACAGGTAAGTTTATATTTAGTTTTAAATAGGAATTATTTAGTTAATAATTGTAAGGTTTATTTAGATTTATTTTAATTATATTTAAGTTAGGGGGTGTTAGGGTTAGGCTTAGGGTTACGTTAGAGTTATGCTTAGGGTTAGGGATTACGTTAGGCTTAGGTTCAGGGGTTAATAAATTTATTTAGTGTTTGTGATGTTGGAGACCAGAGGTTTAGGGGTTATAGTGGTGGCGACATTGGGGGTGGCAGATTAGGGGTTAATAACTGTAATGTAGGTGGCAGCGATGTTAAGGGCGGCAGATTAGGGGTTAATATGTTTATTTAGGTGGCAGCTATGTTAAGGGTGGCAGATTAGGGGTTAATAACATTATGTAGGTGGCTGCGATGTCGGGGGCAGCAGATTAGGGGTGTTTTTATGTTAGGGTTTAGACATAACTTTTTCTTCACAATAGACATCAATGGGGCTGCATTACGGAGCTTTTGTTTCCGCGATCACAGGTGTTAGGCTTCTTCTTTGCCAGTTCTCCCCATTGATGTATATGGGGAAATTGTGCACGAGCACGTCAAAGCAGCGCTTGTATTTCGGTGCGGTATGGAGCTCAATGCCACCATATCGCCTGTACAAGCCTGCTTTTTCAAAACCTGTAATAGCAGCGCTATAGGGAGGTGAAATAATGCCGCTTTTGTGGTGGTCGTTAATTTCCCTACAGCGCTCAAAACTCATAATCTAGCTGTATATCTTGAATAAAACATTTGAGAGGTGATTATGTGTTCCATATTTTTTTATCCTAATTTTGGCTTTATTAATTATCAATAAACATAGGCCTAGATTTAGAGTTTTGTCGGTAAGGACCCACGTAGCTAACGCCGGCTTTTTTCTGGCCGCACCATAAAAATAACTCTGATATTGAGAGTCCACATAAAGGCTGCGTTAGGCTCCAAAAAAGGAGCGTAGAGCATTTTTAACGCAGCTTCAACTCTCGATACCAGAGTTGCTTACGCAAGCGGCCAGCCTCAAAAACGTGCTCGTGCACGATTCCCCCGAAGAAAACAATGGGGCTGTTTGAGCTGAAAAAAAACCTAACACCTGCAAAAAAGCCGCGTTCAGCTCCTAACGCAGCCCCATTGTTTGCTATGCGGAAACACTTCCTACGTCTGCACCTAACACTATAACATGTATCCCGAGTCTAAACACCCCTAACCTTACACTTATTAACCCCTATTCTGCCGCCGCCACTATCGCTGACCCCTGCATATTATTATTAACCCCTAATCTGCCGCTCCGTAAACCGCCGCTACTTACATTATACTTATGTACCCCAAATCTGCTGCCCTAACATCGCCGACCCCTATATTATATTTATTAACCCCTAATCTGCCCCCCACAACGTCGCCTCCACCTGCCTACACTTATTAACCCCTAATCTGCCGAGTGGACCTGAGCGCTACTATAATAAAGTTATTAACCCCTAATCCGCCTCACTAACCCTATAATAAATAGTATTAACCCCTAATCTGCCCTCCCTAACATCGCCGACACCTAACTTCAATTATTAACCCCTAATCTGCCGACTGGAGCTCACCGCTATTCTAATAAATGTATTAACCCCTAAAGCTAAGTCTAACCCTAACACTAACACCCCCCTAAATTAAATATAATTTTAATCTAACGAAATTAATTAACTCTTATTAAATACATTATTCCTATTTAAAGCTAAATACTTACCTGTAAAATAAACCCTAATATAGCTACAATATAAATTATAATTACATTGTAGCTATTTTAGGATTAATATTTATTTTACAGGCAACTTTGTAATTATTTTAACCAGGTACAATTAATTTATTTAATAAGAGTTAATTAATTTCGTTAGATTAAAATTATATTTAATTTAGGGGGGTGTTAGTGTTAGGGTTAGACTTAGCTTTAGGGGTTAATACATTTATTAGAATAGCGGTGAGCTCCAGTCGGCAGATTAGGGGTTAATAATTGAAGTTAGGTGTCGGCGATGTTAGGGAGGGCAGATTAGGGGTTAATACTATTTATTATAGGGTTAGTGAGGCGGATTAGGGGTTAATAACTATATTATAGTAGTGGTGCGGTCCGCTCGGCAGATTAGGGGTTAATAAGTGTAGGTAGGTGGAGGCGACGTTGAGGGGGGCAGATTAGGGGTTAATAAATATAATATAGGAATCGGGGGGTGTTAGGGGCAGCAGATTAGGGGCACATAAGGATAACGTAGGTTGCGGCGCTTTGCGGTCGGCAGATTAGGGGTTAATAAGTGTAGGTAGCTGGCGGCGACGTTGTGGGGGGCAGGTTAGGGGTTAATAAATATAATATAGGAGTCGGCGGTGTTAGGGGCAGCAGATTAGGGGTACATAAGTATAACGTAGTTGGCGGTCGGCAGATTAGGGGTTAAAAAAATGTAATCGAGTGGCGGCGATGTGGTGGGACCTCGGTTTAGGGGTACATAGGTAGTTTATGGGTGTTAGTGTACTTTAGAGCACAGTAGTTAAGAGCTTTATAAACCGGCGTTAGCCCAGAAAGCTCTTAACTACTGACTTTTTTCCTGCGGCTGGAGTTTTGTCGTTAGATTTCTAACGCTCACTTCAGACACGACTCTAAATACCGGAGTTAGAAAAATCCCATTGAAAAGATAGGATACACAATTTACGTAAGGGGATCTGCGGTATGGAAAAGTCGCGGCTGAAAAGTGAGCGTTAGACCCTTTTTTGAGTGACTCCAAATACCAGAGTTAGCCTAAAACCAGCGTTAGGAGCCTCTAACGCTGGTTTTCACGGCTAACGCCAAACTCCAAATCTAGGCCATAGTTTGTTGAAAAATTTGCTGTTTTAATGAAATAATATAGTAAGTCTGAAAATGATACCATAATTATTTCTGAAAAATGATGCCAGAAATATAGATGCAAATACATAAATTAGCCTCATTCCATTTTTTTAAAAGCGTATATTTAAAGGAATAGGTAAGACAGCACAGATTTCAAAGGCCATAGGTAATAAATAAAAAATAAAAACATATGTTGGGATATAATTTTAAATTAATTTCTTAACAAATTTAAATATTAACTTTTTTAAAAAAAAAATAATAAACTCATTTAAAGAAATATTCAAAACTAAACGTTCATGAACCAGTTAGATAGCACAATAATAGTAATAATTCTATAATAAAATATAGGGCCAGATTACAAGTGGAGCAGTATTTAGCTGTTCCACTTGAGTGCTAACTCTGCTAGAAGTAAGATTTTTTGTATGCGACAGGTAGCACTCGTATTACAAGTTGAAAGTTCACTGTTTTCACTCACGCACTAACCCGACGTGCATGCAAAGCCGAAAAAAAGTGGGAAAAAACTAAGATTTCACGTAAACATATTCTCAAGTGTGCTAAAGAATATGTTTGATTTATTCATAAATAATTTTCTACATATATATGGTGTGTTTTTTGCACAAATATATATTTATACCTACAGTATATGTAGATGATTATATATAGCTATATATAGGAATATATATTTAAAAATGCATATAACATATTCTGCTATGTGCAGAACATTGGAATGTGAAATATTTACAGTAAATACACAGCATCTAAATA